>NC_056727.1:717845234-717847734 GCF_019279795.1 Protopterus annectens | reverse complement strand
TTGTCGAATGTGACTGAGTATAATTGGATTAATAAGTTGGTGTCCCACTGTGTTTGTGAATACTTTACGTACGTGCTCCTTCCATTGGGAAACATTTGTTTTTGCACATTTTTGGGTTATTTCGCCTTGGTGTTCTTCATATCTTATCTTTTTTGGCGTCATGGAAGGGGCCTCCAACGGTACTGCTGCTGAAGGCATCCACAGAGAAACGGCAACTATGAGACTGCGGAATTTTATAGAAAATACTGATAATCCACTGATGGGAATGAGTGAGTATACAGAATCTTTTAATATGAACTCAGAGAACCGCAATGAAGCGGTAATTAGAACTTTAAAAAGAGACTTTGAGAACGAAATTTATAGAGTCAAAAGACTGACTGCACAGAGGTTTCATATGGAAGCATGTTTGAATCTGGGGGTCGTCCCACGAGGACTACGCATTTTAACAATGCCAACATATGGGAATACATATCCCTCACTCTTAGCGAAATGGCAACAAATTAATCTCAGAGCCAGCAATGAATATATTAAGCTTTTAATTGACTTTTTTTGACCCATGGAGAACAGCAGTAAAGATAATATACTAGAAATGCAGAATAAATTAACGGAGTACTGTGGTCTTGAAGAAACTGATCTGTATCTACAAGAAACCATGGACAGAATTAGTCGGTATGAAAAAAACTTGTTCAACAACAAACGTAGAAAACTGGCGAGAGATTCTCATGATTTTGCAAACAATAATGTTTTTGTCTGGCCGAGGACTTTCAACAACGGCCAACACAGTGATGAGACGAATAAGGGAAGTTCTGAATCCCATAGAACAGTGGTGAAACCTCGGCCTGTGGATGCAACAAGGAATGGACCAAGCTCCAGGAAGGAATTGATCAATGGGGACTCAATAACCACGAAGGATCCACTTTAGAATATTCAACATAATGGTACACATGTACCAGAAAAAGATGATTTGAACGTGCTACCCTTAATGGCCAATAACCTTACATCACCAGAGCAATCTGAGTCAGTGTATACAACTCCAAATGATGAGACGGGAACATACTCAGCAGCTGTTAACAATAGAAATAAAACAGACATGAATCATAGTACTACCCTGGCAGGAGCAGTCCGCAGGAAGATACAATTGGAGAATGAACAAGTGACGGATTTTCCGTTTCCCATCCGAACAAACAGAAAACGATCTATGGAATCAGACAACAATCGAGGAGCCAAGAGAAAAGATCCTCCACCACTACACCAACAACAAAGGACTCTTCAGAGATACTGGAACCCCAATGTTTGAATATTGTGACTAATGCACACAACATTGGAAGAGAACTCAACCATTCATCCTTGGTACACAATATTTCTAATTATACATTGTCAAAATCTGAAATGGGAGTGTTGGAGAAGGGTCTTTCATTCATACCTACCACTAGTATGGACATCAGTCAAGCACTTTTGTCAGTAAGAATGTTTGCACGCAAGGTGAATCTTAAACTTTTATTTACACAAAATGAACCACAGCTGAGTGGGCGACAATGTGGTGACTTCAAGAGAAAAAGCACCTACACACCACATTTGCAATCTAACCTGGATATTTTTATTAAAGCAGTGGAAACACAGCTCTATCAAACAATGGAACACCCTTTGAATACAAAGATGGGCAATCTAACCAAACTAGAAAAAGAAGCCCTGTACAACTTGCGTCGAAATCCAGATATAATGATTAGACCAGCTGACAAGGGCGGTCCAATAGTGGTACTCGATATGCGATACTACTCTTGTAAAATGACCCAACTCCTAAATAGTGATTCCTATGAAATAATTCCATTGGAACAAGTAAACAATATACAGACTCGAGTTGACAATGCACTGGAAGAATGCAAGGCAATGGGAGTAATTACTGAACAAGAATACTTACTTTCACGTAGAACTACCTCTAATACCCACGATCAGTGGCCTGCCTAAAATTCACAAACATCCCCTGCAACCAGAACTTAGACCCATAGTCTCTGGGGCTGGATGGCTCACTGAGCCCATCTCAATCTACCTAGATAGTCAACTTAAGAAATGTCTATCGAAACATGAATGGGTTCAACGTGATACTGAAGATTTTTTGAAGAGCCTCTATGAGAAAATGGGTCATGTTCCATTATCAGAAGGCATAATTTTTGTGACTTTAGACGTGATATCATTGTTTACTTGTATACCTAATGACCAAGGTTTGAAATTTATGAAATCTTTCCTTCAGAGAATAGGGACATTCACCCCAAGCAGGATAGATTTTTTATGTTTTTTAGTAGAAATTGTACTTGAAAACAATATTTTTCTGCACGACAATATTTGTTATAGGCAAAAGACTGGCGTAGCTATGGGCACTAGTTGTGCCAATAGCTACGCCAATCTAGTTATGGCAGAGTTTGAGACTAGGTATCTCTTAGGTAATGAACATATTCTGTTCTTTAAGCGTTTTGTAGATGATCTGTTTTTGTTATGGGATGGT
>NC_056727.1:717717734-717837734 GCF_019279795.1 Protopterus annectens | reverse complement strand
CTGTTCTTACTTTTTCTGTGGTGGGCTGCTCCTCTTCTTTTATCGTAGGCTGTGTCTGGGGCAGTACAGCATCTGTATGGTTTTCTTCAGTCAGAAGCTGCTGGAAGTGCTCCTTCTGCCTTTGATGTCCTGCGGACTGGTGAGCAGGTTGTTGCTGGCATCCCTTAATAAGGGTTTCAGACTATCTTCTTTATCTTTCTGTCTTTGCCTCACAACCTGATATAGTTTCTTTGTGCCACCTACTGTGTCACTTTCTAGAAGCTGGTAAACTGCCTCTGATGCCCTATTCAATGCTATTGCAACTCCTTTCTTAGCTTCTTTGTTAGCCAGATAGTATTCACTCTTAGCCTGTCAACCTTTTGTATCTGCTACATTTTCTTACACTCCTTCTTTCTTTTGTACATTTTATCCATACCTGGATTGGTTTCATATCTCATCTGTCATCCTCACACATACTGTTTCGTATCCTGCCATTCTTCTTCAATTTCACCTATTTCCTTTTCTTCCTTGGACAGTGCTTTCTCTCCAGTCACCTTCCAGGTTTTCAGCATGGTTTCTGTTAGCCTTAAAGTCTTGTCTGACCACTGCTTGCAGCTGATTGTGGCAACCAGTGGTTTATGTGTTGGACCAACTGTTTCACTGGTGATAACTTTGCAACTGAGGATTCTAACTCTGCCCTTTTCTTACTTGCGGGAAGTCTACTTGAGTTGCATGTTGGCCACTCTTGTATGTGATCTAGTGAAGGTCTCTATTTCTGAATGATATAGTGACGGTCTCTATTTCTGAATGATATATTGGTTACTATCAAGCCATGGGGCAGACAGAAGTCTAGAAGGGCCTTTCCTTCTTTATTGCTGTTGCCCCACCCATGTGGTCCCAGGCAGTCCTCATATACTGTTGTGTCTATCCTGATATGTGCATTCAGGTCACCCATTATCAATACCACTTCATGTTGTCCTGCCTTATCTAGTAGGTCCTGCAACTGCTGCCTGAATGCTCTCTTTTCCTCACTATTACAGCCCTGGTGTGGGGCATATGTTGAGATTATGAACACTGCCCTATCACTGAACTGGAGTCTGATTTCCATGAATCTATCACTAATTCTGATGACATCCCTCAATGTTTTCTGAAGCCTCTCCCTCACCACCATTCCCATGCCATTTTTAATCTGTGTTCTTCCTAAGTAGAAGACTGTGGATCCTAAGCCAAGTGACTTTGCTGCACTGCCCTTCCATCTAGACTACACAGGATGCCCAGCCTCCTCCTTACCATTATGTTATGCACCTTCAAGCTGCATCTTGTCAGTAAACCTACACTGAGTGTTGCAAAGTACTTCCTTAGCAACCTTTAAAACCAGTCAAGATGACTTGATGGGTGATCACAAATTTTCACCAGGAATATGCAGAGAAAGTCTACTTAATGTTAGTTTCCCCACTAGTACTGGATGGATGATGTGATTTATGTTCTTGATGGTCTGTTTTCACCATAGGCCTTTACCTTACATAACATCGGCACAAGTGTGAACTTTCGTTAAATACAAAGAATACTAAAGCCCCTGATTTTTTGACATTTCACAAAAATTGCCTATAGTACTGAAAAACTGGCATATTCTTCAACGACCATGACTCCACTGAAACTACAAACCACTTTTATTATGAGAGTATTAAGGTCTACCTACACCTAAACTTTCATCAACACTTAAAATGTGATGAAAGCTGAAATCAATAAATTACTCTTTAGTCTAAAAAAATTTCATGTGTTCTGTCCTACTAGGTAAAGTCAGCCTTTTTGCCCAGCTGTGATACAGTCTACCCTTAAATTGCCCTGCTTTGTCTTGCAAACCATGTCCCACCAGATTTTATATCCATAATCCTTTCACTCGCGGGAGATAATCACTGTCATAATTCTATAAGGGCTAAATGACTAGCAGTTAAGCAAAGAACACAACTTTCATTCATCTGCTTTCTATTTAAAGTTGTAAAATTAAAATATTCCCCCTTTTAGCTAGACAGCCTTACATTAGATCCCCATTCCTATCACCTTTGGTCCTTCCAGCTCTCAGGTCCTTCCTTACAGATTCCATGCAATAAACTTCACTGTATGGGCTACAGTTCCTCTATTATATCTCCAAGATGTTAATAATCTGTCCCTAACTATTTAAACCATTTCTACTCCTATCTGCAATTCAGTTCTGAATTTAAAAATCAAATGCATAAAATATCTAAAAGTACGTGGTTTCAAAACTTCTCGAATACTTGATTATTGTGTTAAATAAATTTTCTGTCATTCCCTGCACAAATGTCTTCATACTGTTGCACATTTTTACTTCTTTTCTTCACTCCCTTCTTCTCTCCCATCTCCTGCCTCACTCTGATATATAGTGTGAATGTTCTAAAACAGTCCTCTCTTCTATTACATTATGTAACCATTTTCCTTCATAGTGCCCCACGTCTTTAGTAATAAAAAGGCCTGTGTATGCTAGTTCAGCTTTTTCCTTTTCTGCTGTACTGTGTATACTAACCTCCTCTACACCGTAAACTGTACAGATTGGTGTAATGCATTTCCAATGTATTTACTGTATGCACCAGCACAAGCTTAAAATTTAACTGGTTGATTTAGTGTCTCTCTGTTTTACCTTGCATGTCCATTTTCTCTGTTGGCTCAGTTACCACTGGTTTGGCCTGAAAATAGTACAACTGGGTCAGTGCCCTTGTTTAGTTTATTTTGTAATGTCTTAGTGTACAGGTCAAGCACATTGCTAAAAGCTGTTGTATGTTATATAAAAACAGAAGTTGATCCCCAGTATGGAAACAAATCTGGAATACGTTGACCTTCCCATATAATTGCAATCCATTAGCTAATCCCTTGTTTTGGACAGAAAATCTTTAATTGATTTAAAAGTTCATAAATTCTTCATAATTTCTTTACTGCCTTAGTATCATTATTTTAAAATTTAAAAAAATGACCAGTCTTGGATGACACATGTATACTCTTCTACCTAGTAAGTCATAACCATAATATACCATCAGGAGATAAATGATTTATCACAATTCCAGTTGTTGAGAAACAAATTATTTTAAGACTTTCTGTGTTAAACTCAAGGAACTTCATATAGCTGTTCCCAATCTACAAGGCATTCAGCAGTCGTTATCATAATCTGGACAGTTCTAAAATATAAATATTCATCATTGTCTATCAATGCAGATTCAAGCTTTTGTGGCTGTTATGTTATTTTTTTATATATTTCAACAAGAGCTACCTAAAGATTGTGAACTTAAGAATTCATATAGTCTGATTATGGTTAACTTAACGACATATTCCTAAAAAAATTGCTCATTATATAAAAACATGGGAAACTGATTTATATTATGGACATATGATACTATGCAATGCATGTCTTACTCTTTTAAGGAGAGCTACATACTTCACAAGTCTATTCGCTTTTCATTGCATATGTCTGGCAAACATATTGCATATATTTTGGAAATGCACCATACTTAAAGTAATTTGGACTATGTTCCAAAATAAAGAAAAACAAGGTGGTATATGGAGTTACACATATCAGTAGTATATCTAAATACAACTGTAAATTGTTCCACATTGCTATCATTTCTGCCTGGAAATCCATTTGACTTGGAAGCTAGCACTTTTATTTATTTCCTCTATTCTCTTGCTACTGTTGATAAGAAAGGCTCCCATGGTAGCTATAATCTACCACACGTGCTCCATTTTACCTGAGAGGTTAGATAGCAGGTAGATAATGATTTACATTACAGATTTTATGCTGATAGAATGTTATATAACTGTCAGTTGGTTAAATTTAACAATATGTTATTAGGTGGTTTCACAAACACAACATCTAAATATATTAGAACATGCATAATCCTTCCTAAATTCAAAACGGCTTCAAATTATCCCAATAACAAGAATAATTCTATGACATTCAGATATGCACATAGTCTTGGCTCTTCTCGTTTATTTTTTGTTTTATTTGTTAACTAGGTGAAGCCATGGGGCACAACTGTACATTTATACTGGGGTAACTTGGGGATCATTTTCTGGCTGACTGAATTGCTCAGACTCACAGAGCAGACAAATGGAGGTGGAAAAACTCAAACCTCCTGCCCTTGACTATAGAAAACAGCTCCTTAATCAGCTCAGAGCCTTAAACCTCTGCGCTACCTGTCAGGTAAAGTTGAAATACCCTAGCAAAGGTATTCACAAACCATTCCAGTTTACTGTGAGACATTCCTTTCACATGGTAATGCCATGACCTTTTAGGAATATACAATTCACACTAGAAACCTTCTTAACCACAATTCACAGACATATAGACTGGCTTTTAGTAACAACGCTGTTACATTGCAACAAGGCTCTGTACCACATCAAGGTAGCCAGTCACACAGAGGTCCACTCACTCACACCAGCATTCATACTGACAATTATTATTTATATAGGCAGAGCCCTATGTACCAATTGCAGTACAATTCATACCTACATGTATCCGTAATCTCTCCATAAACACACGCACATACACATTCACACGTAAAACCTTGTCGCTACTCCTCTCCTTCTCATATGGTCCTTGGGGTCCTGCCAGTGCAACATGCATCGTTACTCATCCATCCTGTTGCTCCTCATTCTTCTTTCATCCTACTGCTGGAAAGCAACACGCATCAAACCCCGGAGGGTCAGTCCTTCTGATAGTGTTTTAAACTACGGCCCCATGTGACCACATTCATGGTCATACAAGTAGAGTTCACACGTTCCAGTGTATTGTTGGTACTTCTTGTTCCAAAATGGTGGTAATCATGTTGTTACTATCTCAGTGTGCATCTCAATCTCATTTTAGTGTTGTAAACTAGAAAAAGGGGTTACTACCCTCCTGATATCCTCTTATTCAGATAAGATGCTTAGTTAGCTTTGGTTTAATTTCCCCAAGTCTTTTGGGTTTCTAATACCATGATAGGAATAGACCCCATTCCTAAGTCATGGTAAGATTAAAGTTCATGAAATTAGTAGTGTTTCTATCTTTGATGTCAGCCAAAACTGCTTTTTTCGGCAACTGCAATGTGTCCAGAATTGACTCTTTCTGTAATTCATATGGAGTTACATATATCAGTAGCATATCTAAATACAACTGTAAATTTTTCCACATTGCTATCATTTCTGCCTGGAAATCCTGGTATTTTAGGACATTGTGTCTCTCTATGTATAAGACATTGGAATCACTGAGTGTAGCAAATTCAATGATCACTTCTACATTTTTCTTCTTTTTATGGACTACTACATCTGTTTTTCTCGCATTTATTTTCCGAAATGTTGGTAATGGGTAATCCCAAGTGACATAAACTTCATCATTCTCTATAATGCTTTGTGACTCATATTTCCAATCCTTCTCAGGTACTTCAATATTGTAATGTTTGCACAATCCTCAGTGAAACAGTCTTGCCACATTATTATGCCTTTCAGTAAACAGGCCCTCACACCCAGCAACAAAATGTGTGACTGTTTCCAGTTCTGGTTTACAGAACCTGCATTAGTCTGTTTCTCGTACATGTTTAATGACTATTTAAACCAACATGTCCATAGTCCACTATCCTGGGCTGCCAATATTAACCCTTCGGCTTTTGGTTTAAATTCACCTCTCCTTTATCATTCCTGCATCAAATCCTGATTGACATGAAGTTGTTCCAGGAGTTTTCTGTACTTACCACAATATTTATGCCCTTCCCACATGTCTTTCCCTCTCATCTGATCCTTCTTATATTCTTTATTTCTTTCTTTTTTTTTTGGCACATTCAGTTGCTGCCTGATTTTTGTCTACTTCTGGTTTGAGTTTCATTCCCGCTTAACACCGATATGCTTCTGCTAAACTAAGCAAAGAAATCATCTTAAACTTCTCCTCCTCAGTTTTAAAACTTGCACTATGTTTGGATCTGGTGAAGTCAAGAGATACATATGCAGTCCCACAGTTGCAGTTCTATACATGTAATCAGTTTTGAGGAAGTCCATACATCCTTCAGAATGAAGAATATATAATCTTGGTACACACTGATTTTTATACATAATTTGATAAGAGTGAAGCATTTTTCTTGTTTTCCTGTCCATCTGATCCAATACATTTTGCTACCAATCAATCACCTCAAAACTCTAAGTTAGAATAGGAACAGCAAATGGGTTTATAGCTTGGACCTTATTCCTAGATGTTAGGGCAGGGCTGTTTTCAATACTAGTTTTGGTCTTCTAAAATATTTCTTGATGAGTTTTGTTCAGATTTGTTCAAGTTTTCTTGCTGATCCTTCACCAGTTCCTAAATATTTATACATACCCTTCTGCTCAAATTCCTTTTTATCACATTCCTGTCCCAGATTGATATTTTCTTGGTGCTGCAGCTTTCCTGCTTTAAATTTGTTTTTGCACAGTTATCAAGACCAAATGACATTCTTACATCATCTGAGAAAGTTTTACTCTCAACTTCTCATCTGACGAACTATACAGTTTTAAGTCATCCACAAAAAGAAGATGAGAAGTCTTTACACTTGGTTATATTCTGGGAGACAAGTTGTAACCATGACCTAATTTGTCAGCTAGACAGCTTAGTGGGTTAAGGGCAAGACAAAAGAGGAGCAGTGACAAAGATTCACCCGGAAATACCCCCATTGAATTTTTATACCTGGGATAATGATCTGTCCTTTATCATGGCTTAGCTCATAGTGGTTTGTCACTGTTTCATGGCCACCATAATGTAATTGATCAGTATAGGGTGTATCTTATACATCTGTAAGTGCTCCTTTATCCATGAATATGGGATGCTTTTTTGTAATCTATCCATGCCATACTTAGATTGTTCCACTTTTTAAAATTCTTCATTACGTCTTTTTTAATAATAAATGATCCTTTGTTCCATATGACTTTCTTTTGTTACGCTTTTGTTCTATTGCCATAATTGATTTTTTTCTAAATGACTACAAACTCTGTCTGCATCAATTCCAGTAAACAGATAGTACAGCATCAGAAGGCAAGTTATTGGTCCATAGTTATTAGGATGGCTTGTAGGTTCATTCTTAAAGAGGAGTATATTTTTTTCCTGTTTTTAACCAGGTTAGTATCTGTTCAGGATGAGCATAAACGTAATGAATCCTCAGGACTAAATCTTTGTGTAAAGATGGTAATGCTTTTAGCCAGAAGTTAGGCACTGCATCTGAGCCTGTGGTTTTCCAGTTAGGAGCTTTTATTAATTGTGTTTGTTTCTGTGGTCATTATCTCATCTCATTTCATATCCTGTACATTTGAACTTCTTAGTGTTTCTTTTACTTCTTCTGTCCATTCAGCATCTTTGTTATGTTACACAGAGTCTTCATAGATAGAAGAGATGTCTTTTCTAATTTCTCCAAATCTTTTAGGTTTCTAATACCATGACAGGAATGGACCCCATTCCTAAGTCAAAGTATGATTAAATTTCATGAAATTAGTATTGTTTCAATCTTTGATGTCAGCCAAAAGTGCTCTTCGCAGCACACGCAATGTGCCCAGTAATAACTCCTCCTGCAATTTTTGTGGGGTTACATGGATTGGTAACATATCTAAATATGATTGTAAATTCTTTTTTTATAAGACTTGTAGTTCCTACTACTGTTGGAGCTGTCTGGGTCCTATACAGCCACTTCTATGATAGATCAGGTGAATCACTGACTTTTCATTGATTAGCTGGTGTTTTTCATCCCATCCTGGTGGTCCTTATCTTCTTATCATCAGAAAGAGCCCTGTCATTCACATAAGGTGGTAAAATAATATTCTGGATGAGCATGGTTGTGGTAGCTCAAGTGAAACAACAATTATTGGCATGTGGCTGGTGTTTATTGCCTCATGTGGCTGGTTATCATCCTCGTGCCATTTCAGCACATCTTTTTCATCATAACGTAACAGGTGGTGCTGCACTCCTGAGGTGCTGTCCTTTGGATTAAATATTAAAGTGAGGTCCGATCTGACCACTCTGATGGTAGAGCAGGTGAAGTGCATGTGCACCAGTTAGTTACTGGCACTCATTATCCCATACTGGTGCTTGCCGTCCTTAGCCCATCCAGATGAGCATCATCGTATCATCCCAGCACTTGTCCTCTTCATCCCATCCTAGTGTTGTGGAGCAGCAGAAGGATGGGTGCTGCCTGACTGTGGCACCGCACTTTGAAGAGCAGAATACTATCTTATCCAATCTGTCCATAATGGTAGTAACTCTGGTGAAACATGCCAATGCATAGCTGGGGATGATCTCTTTGTCCTCCTCATCTATATCCAGTGTAGATGTACATCTTTATTTCCTGATGTTGTTCTCATCCATGCCTCATCTTTCTGTTGTAGAGTGATGTTCTGGGGGCTGAACTTCTCAAATACTCTGCTTTACATATGAGAAGAAGTCAGCTCTCATTTGACCACATTGCTGGTAGCTCAGGTTAATTGCTCTTCACACCCCCATGATCCCTGCCTTTTCAAATGCTTTTTCTTCAGAAAAATAGAAGAGGGGTGCTTCATCCCTGAGGTATTGTAATTTTCCACCGGATAGGATGTTAGTGTGAGGTCCCATGTGATTGCATCGGAGGTACAAAAGGTATAATACACTGGTTTGCAGCTACAGATAGGTAGCTGGCCCTCACCCCATATTTTTGGCTGCATCTTTATATGTTTTGGAGGCATATCCGCATCTCATCCAAAATTGTTTTGCATCATATGATGCGTGGCCTCTTCCCATTATGTTTTCCTGTTCTATATCCCATCCAGATGAGTGTCTTCATGCTATGTTGGTGTTCCACATCCATGTTTCATTTAAGGGATTTAGGGCAGAATAAGGAGAGCAGTCCTGGGGTGCTGTTGTTTCAATAGGATGTTAAAATGAGGTTCCGTCTGAGCATGTTAGTAGTAATTCAAGTGGGGCCCACATTTGCCCAGGTATAGTTGTTGCTCCTAATTTCTCATTTATACTTCCCTTCTTTGCATCATTTGGATGCATATCATCACTCCATACCTCTAGTCCTCAAACTTGTCTCAGCATAGTTGTCTACAGCAGCAAAAGAAAACCACAACACGCTTGAGGAAAGAACCTGCACTCCCGAGATACTGCAACAGCTGTACTATGATCTTATATAATAACACTGATAGCAACTCAGGAGGACCACAACAGTATGTGGCTGGTGCTCCTAACCCCAAGGACACTCATTTTGTATCTCATTCTGGTGATTTTTGCTCATGTCATATCCTTCTCCTATAGTTCAGTATGGGTGGTGCTGTATTCGTCAGGTGGCCAATTTCACATAGGATGCAAATCTAAGTTCTCATCTGACCATATTTCTGGTAGACGAGGTTAACATCAAAGTCGTCGTTGTGTAGGTAGCACTCTTCTTCCTGTCCTGGAGCTGCTTATTCCTTTTCATTTCATATGCAGTACAGAAGCATCGGGGGGTGTTCTTTTTCTATTGTATAACATGTTAAATGGAAGTCTTCTCTGAAAACACTTGGGGTTGCTGAGGAAGAACTCATCACTCTGTATGTGGTGCTCATCCCATCCTCATAGTCTTAGCCTTCATGCAGTATGGAGACTCATCTTTATAGTTTTTTGTTCTTTTCATACAATCTTTTTAGCACCTCATCCCATCTTGCATCTGGTCTTCCTTTTTCTTTCCTAGTTTTCTCTGGGGGATGATACACTTCTAAATTGCTTTTCTCCAGATAATGTTAAACTGAGGTTGATTCTGACAACAGTGGTTGTATCTCGAGTGGAACATCTGCCACTATGTGGCAGGTATTCCTCTAGTCCCAGTGCTCCTCATTCATGCTCCATCAAGATGTGTGTCCTTACCCTGTCCTCATGGTCCTCAGTTTCAATTATCTTATCACTACAGAACATAAGATGAGGTGTTTTGTTTATTTATTTATTGATATGTTAACTAGGTAAGTGCATTGGTCCTTGGGTCCTTTTTGAGAATAACTTGGACAAATGACGGTAAAATAAAAATTAAAAATAATAAGATAAAAAATACAATATGATGTAATGAAAGGGTTCATTAATGAAAAAGATGCATTACTTTGTATGTTTTGTTAGTTGAATAAGAACAAATTGAAAATAGTTTAACAATGCTACAATAGATATGAAGATATTAACACAAAGAGCAGCAGCAATTGCACTTCTTTTTGATTGGCTGAAATTAAATTTAAGCTAGAGGGTTAAAAAACAGATTTGCCTTTATCTGCAAACACTTCAAACATTTACCTTGTTTGTAAAATCTGCCCTTCAGATAAGGCATTACATCAAGGGCCCATCTGCCTGACCTGATGATACCTCATGTGGAAGTAGAGGATCCAATGGTACTTACTGAAAAGAGTAGTGGTGCTTTATTAAAATCATACAATCTTATCTGATATTTCTAAAAAAAACATGAATTATAATTAGCATTAAAATCTTACACACTTTGTCAGACTAAATTCAAATTATTGAAATAACTGACATCAATATATGAATATGCTAATTTGTTTTTCTTTCACTTATTCTACCCCCAGACTTTATGCCATAACTAATATCTAGCTTTTCTAACAATCTCCACTGCATCCCATGTTTTATTTAAGCAATAACCCACCATGGGTAAATCCAGCATTGCCCACACCCAGCCGTGGGTTACTGATATTTTACAATGACATCATTTAAGAAAAAAATACTTACTTTTCTTAAATAATGTCATTGTATAATCCCTCCGTGCTACCCTTCCGCAGGTATCCTGGGGCATTTCTGATGTACTGCGCATGCGTAAGGGTCGTGTTCCCACACTTACTCAGTACATCAGTGCTGTGCTGAAGTAGCAACGGAGAAAGGAAGATCTCAGTTGTTTTTTTAAAGCTATCTCGCTATGTTAAACGAGTTTAACACAGCGAGATATCTTTAAAAAAAGCAAGGGAGAAAGGAAGATCTCCGTTGCTTTTTTTTAAGATATCTCGCTGTGTTAAATGTATAAAATAGCGAGATTAAAGCAACGGAGGTCTTCCTTTCTCCATTGCTACCTGTGCATATATACACACACACACACACACACACACACACACACACACACAAAAAATCAGGACATATACTAACGGAAAAAGTCCAGGCGACCGGACCTTTTTCCGTAAGTATATGTTGGATTTACAACGGGCACGCTGGTTGGGCTGGCCAATCAGCATGCTCGTTTTTGAATGTTTATGGCCAGTCATTGTATAACAAATAATAACTACCGCCTCATTAGCCTGACGAGCCTGGTCTGCAAGGCCATGGAACGTATCATCATGGAACTCATAAACAAAGACATTGGAGATCTCCAAACTCTGGACCCCACACAGTTTGGGTTTGTAAAAGGCAGATCATGTCTCCCAAACCTGATAGACTTCTTTGAAGTAGTCACCAAAGCCATAGATGAGAGTAAGGTGGTTCACACAGCCTATCTAGATCTCGCCAAGGTGTTCGACCTGCAATTATAGATAAACTCACTAAACTAGGTATAAATCCCTATGTCACAAGATGGGTTGCCAACTGGCTTACTAACAGAACCCACACTGTGAAAGTAGCAGACTCCAAATCAGACTTCAGACCAGTGACAAGTGGAGTACCACAGGGTTCAGTCCTGGGTCCTTTCCTGTTTGGTATCTACTTCTCTGAAGTACAGGCTAACACAGAAGGCCTTTGGCTAACTAAATTCACAGATGACTGCAAACTAGGAGCCATAATTGAAACTCCTAACGATGTGGACATCCTACAAAAGGGCCTCACTGAGACAGATGCCTGGTGTCAAAGCCATGGTTTCAAACTCAATGCCAAAAAGTGCATTGTCATCCCCTTTGGTAAAAACTCTGTGCCCATGAACTACCACATAGGTGGTAGTCTACTTAACACCGAAAGTGTGATAAGAGACCTTGGGACACAGGTGGACAGTAGTCTCTCCTTTGATAATCACATCGCCACAGTGGTCAGGAAATCCTTCTACATGGCACACCTCATCACAAAAGGTTTCTCATCCAGAAAAAAAGAGGTCATTGTTCCCCTCTACTCATCACTCATTAAACCCATTATAGAGTACAATGCCCCTTTTTGGTATGTACCTCACAAGACATCCACAACAACTGGAAAGGCTGCAAAAATACCTCACAAAGAGGATTAATGGCCTCAAACAGATGCCTTTATAGAAAAGGCAGAAGTATCAAAGACTTATTGGTGCATAGTAAATTTAAGGTACCCATAGAGGGCTTGGAACAACAAGTTAGGCCTAGGAACCGACCGTCTCAAAAAACTCCAGCTTTACTCTGTTGCATATCGCCTACTCAGAGGCGATCTCTGCCTAACATACAAAGCTATGCCAAACCCAGAGCTGTTGGACATGCTCCGCTTAAAGAAATTCCAATCCCTCCGAGCTACACGCTCTAGGGACCTAAACCTTGTCACCACAATAAACAGAACATGCTGGAGGGATAGATTCCTGTCCCAGAGACTTCCCATACTCTGGAACAGACTACCTATCTATGTCAAACAGAGCTCCTCATTAGCACTTTTCAAGAAAAATCTTGATTGGATGGGTAATAGGAAATTCACCCTGGGGATCACTTCTGTGGTTCTGCTTGACAGGGGCACAGGAAAATAATTTTCTTGGGTGGCAAAAGCCAGGGTACCTTTTTGGCTAGGCTTGTATAGGCCCTAGGGCCAATAGCCCAGTACCTACCTATGAACCTATAATTACTTCATTCTAACTTGCCATATCTGAAAGACAATTGTTATGTGCAATTTATATTTTTGGTCCTATGTATACTGTTTTCCATTCTAATCACCCTAACTTTTTCATAAAATTATATTTCTTCAAATGTTCCACAACTTAATTACCTTAGGAAACTCCAAAACATATACAACTGATCATTTACATTGTATTTAATACAATGTCAATTCACCCTTCACAGGCAATTATTTAACATCAATATTCACAGAAAGATTTGCTTCTCTTCCCTTTTTAAAACCTTTTTCTTCGTTTCATAATAGCCACTTTAATTTCTATGTCCACTTCCCTCCATTGTTCAGTATAAAAGTGTTCTTCCATAATCATTTCATGCCACACTTACTTTTTGTTCTACCTCCTCTATTTTTACTTTCTATTCCCCAATTTCTTCCATTTTGCAACTTCCCCAGTCACTTTTTTTTTTATTTTTGCTAACTCTCATTTCCTCTCAGTGTTTCCGATATTTTATATTTAACAATTTTGTTAATAATTCATTACTGTCATAGCTCATAATTTTCAGAGTCCATTGTGGATAACAAAGTTGCTAAAGTACCACATGATTTCTTTAAGTTCAAACCACATAATACCTCTTTTCTTGGGGTTAACTTCATCTTCCATATAATAAATGAAAACTATCTGTAATACGTTTCCCCAACTCTACTGGAAATGCTGCCACTAACCGTACATAACTCAATTTCCATAGAACAGCTGTATTTATCAAGAAAGCCTTGTTTTCAAAACTTAATCCGAAAACCTTCCCTAATTTACTCATCTGTTGTGTTTCTTCAAGTAAATCAGGCCATTGTCCTTTATTCTTTCATAGTTCCTGAACACTATCCCTAGGGTTAGGGGTTGGCATAATCATTAAATTGTTTATCTTACAAACACAAGGTATAGGGTTTGATTCTCAAATGAGATAAATGACTAAGCTTAAAATGGCCTGCAAGGGCAGTTAGCCTTGTAGTAACCTATGAATCTAGAATATCTCAATCTCCTTTCTATTAAAGTAAAATCCTGCTTTCATAACGGACTCATCAAACCCTTACTTTTCTCTTTATTAATACTTAGACCAACATAACCAGACTGCTTTCTTAAAAACCTCATCATACCCTTACCATTGTCCTTATCAATACTTAAACCCACATAGCCCAACCTTCTTCTACCTTAATCACTACTTCTAGTACCCATCTTATAGTCCTAAATCCCCAAATCACTATATGAGAGAGTAATGGCATTTCAAATTCCCCTTTATATCTGTATTTCCCCTTTCTCTGTCCTTTATTCACATTTCCCACTTCTGTATTCATTCATCATCAGCCCCCTTTTCCCAATTTCTATATGGGGTCAAGGAATCGTGCTAACTATCACTATCTCTTTCAATTCAGTGCCACACTCCTGCCTTCTTCGAAACTCATGCCTGACTGTTGCAGATCTTCCTTCACACAATCCATCCACCTTAGAGGTGGATGTCCTTGTTTCTACTTACCTTCTTCTTATCTGTCCCAAATCGTCTTCACCAGACTGTCCTCTACTTTTCTGCACATGTGACTAAACCACCTTAATCAGTTCTCTTTGATCTTTTCTGTAATTGGGGCAACTTCGGCTTCTGCTCTTATGCCATCGTTTCGTCACCTGTCTCACAGAGTACATCCTACCACCCTTCTCAGGCACTTCATTTACATCACCTCTAGCTTCTTCATCTGCTCTGCCTTTACTACTCCGGTTTCTGTACCATACAGTAGTACTGGTCACACCATTGTCTTGTACACCTTACTTTTCAGCTTCTTTGGCATTCTTCTGTCATAGACTACACCTCACACTCTATGTCATTTGGTTGCAGCCCCTCTGATTCTTGCTTTGACCTCTTCCTTCAGATTTCCCTTATCCTCATCCACCCTTCCCAAATGCTTGAAGCTATTTACCTGTTCCACTATCTTCGCTTCCACCTCAATTCTCAGCTTCTTCTGATTTCCTCAGTTTGCTGCCATTACCACTGCCATATCTATGCTTAGTTTCATCCCATATGCCTTCAGTTTTGCATTCCATTCCCCTATCCTTTGCTGAAGTTCTTGCTCAGAGTCTGTCTGTAATACCACATCATCTGCATACAGCAACTTTGTAGATCTGTCCCCTCCAACCTGTTTGCTAATGTATTCCATCACCAGTATGAACAACAGAGGGCTCATAGCTGAACCCAGGTGTACACCCACTCCCACTGGGAACCCCTCTGTGAAGCCAAACACTGTTTGTACTTGTCTTTGGATTCTTGTACATAGCTTGCACTAATTCTACCACTGTTTCTGGGACTTGCAAGACCACAGTACTGCCCAAATCAGATTTCTTGGGTCCTTGTCATATACTTTCTGCAAATCTAGGAATGTCCAGTTAGACTCTTTCCTCATTTCTAGCTTCTTTTCAACTATCTGTCTCACTACAAACATTGGGTCATTTGTGCTGCATCCTGATCTAAATCTGAACTGCTCATCTCCCATCTTACATTTTACTACTCTGTGTATCCATTTATCAGTCACCCTCTCCAGAACTTTCATGCAATGAGATAGGAGTTTGATGCCTCTGTACTGCCCACAGTTATGGATGTCCCCTTTGTTCTTGTACACTGGCACAATTATGCTTATTTTCCAGTGATCTGGGATACCCCTTTCTCCCTTATCTCACCCAGCATCTTTATCATATCTGCTGTGACCTCATCTGAGCCTGCTGCTTTCCCTGACTTCATCTTCCTTAGTGCTGCTCTTACTTCTCCTAGGGTGGGCTGCTCTTCTTCTCTCATTGCAGGTTGTTTCTGGGGCAGTACAGCTTCTGTGGGGTTTTCTTCATTCAGAAGCTGCTGGAAATACTTCTTCCATCTACCTTTGATGTCCTCTGGACTGGTGAGCAGGTTGTTGTTGGCATCCCTTATGAAGGGGACTATCTTCTTTATCTTTCTGTCTTTGCCTTGCAACCTGATATAGTTTCTTTGTGCCACCTACCGAGTCACTTTCCAGAAGCTGGTAGAGTGCCTCTGATGCCCTACTCATTGCTATTGCAACTCCTTTGTTAGCTGACCAGTATTCCTTCCTAGCCTGGTTGGTCTTTTCTATCTCCCACTTCTTTCTGCACTCCTTTTTTTTGATGACTTCCTGGACTTCTACATTCCACCACCAGCTTTCCTTATGTACCTTATTTCCATACCTGGCTCAGCCATATATCCTTTCTGTAGTCCTAACACATGCTGTTTTAGGTGCTGTCATTCTTCTTCAACTTCACCTATTTCCTCCTCTTTTTGGGGTGCTAGAGCCCTGAGTAATTCCTTGAACTGTTGTACTTTCTCTCCAGTCAACTTCCAGGTCTTCAGCCTGGTCTCTGTTGACCTTAGAGCTTGCAGCTGACTGTGACAACTAGTGATTTATGCTCTGGGCTGACTTTCACCAGGGATGACTTTACAATCATGGATTCTACTCCAGTGCCTTTTCCTTTCTAGGGGGAAGTCTACCTGAGTTGCATGTTGACTACTCTTGTATGTGATCTTGAGACTATCTCTCTTTCTGAACCATGTGTTGGCTACTATCAAGCCATTTGCCAGACAGAAGTCTAGAATGGCTTCTTCTTTATTCCTGTTGTCCCACCCATGTGGACCCAGGCAGTCCTCATATCATAGAACAAAGGGGAAATCCACAACTGCGGGCAGTACAGAGGCATCAAACTCCTATCACACTGCATGAAAGTTCTGGCGAGGGTGATTGAAAAATGGATATGCAGAGTAGTAAAATGTAAGATGGGAGATGAGCAGTTTGGATTCAGATCAGGATTCAGCAAAACTGACCTTGTGTTTGCATTGAGACAGTTACTTGAAAAGAAGTTGGAGATGAGGAGAGAGTCCAACTGGGCATTCCTAGACTTGGAGAAAGTATGTTACAAGGTCCCAAGAAAGCTGATTTGGGCAGTACTGTGGTGGTTTGAAGTCCCAGAAACATTGGTAGACGTAGTGCAGGCTATGTACAAAAACCAAATGATTCAAGTACGAACAGTGTTTGGCCTCACAGAGGGGTTTCCAGTGGAAGTGGGTGTACATCAAGGTTCAGTTCTGGGGTCACTGCTGCTCATACTAGTGATGGACTACATTAGCAACAGCTTGGAGGGGACGGATCAACAAAGCTGCTGTATGCAGATGATGTGGCAGTGCAGGCAGACTCTGAGCTAGAACTTCAGCAAGGATAGGAGAATGGAATGCAAATCTGAAGGCACATGGGATGAAACTAAGTACAGATAATATGGTGGTAATAGCAGCAAACTGGAGAAATCGGAAGATGCTGATAGAAGGGAAGATAGTGGAACAGGTAAACTGCTTCAAGTATCTGGGAGGGGTAGTTGAGGAGAAGGGTAGTCTGAATGAAGAGGTCAAAGCTAGAATCAGAGGGGGGTGCAGCCAACTGGCATAGAGTGTCAGGTACAGTCTATAACAGAAGAATGCCAAAGAAGGTGAAAGTAAGGTGTACAAGACAGTGGTGTGACCAGTACTTCTGTATGGTACAGAAACCTGGGCAGTAAAGGCAGAACAGTTGAAGAAGCTAGAGGTGATGGAAATGAAGTGCCTGAGAAAGGTGGTAGGATGCACACTGTGGGCCAGACGAAGAAATGAGGACATAAGAACAGAAGCCAAAGTAGCTCCAATTGCAGAAAAGATCAAAGAGAACAGATTACGCTGGTTTGGGCACATGTGTAGAAAAGCAGAAGATAATCTCGTGAGGAAACTTTGGGATAGACAGGAAGAAGGTAAGAGGAAGTGAGGATGCCCAGCAAAGAGGTGGATGGATTGTGTGAAAGAAGATCTGTGACAGTCAGGTATGAGTATTGAAGAAGGCAGGAGTGTGGCACTGAATCATGAGAGATGGTGACAGTTAACACAATACCCCGACCCCATGCAGAAAAATGGGAAAAAGGGGGTTGATGGTGATATCAACCCTAACACAGCTGGGTTATACACTCACCATCTGAAGATGTTAAACATAACAAAACCGGAATATATACATACCATCTGATGATGTAGGACATAGCTAAGCTGGAACATATACTTAATATCTTATGATATCAGCCATAGGACAGCTCAAACATATACTTACCATCTGACAATGTAGGAGAAAGTTTAGCTGTTATGAATACATATCATTTGGTGATGTAAGGTATAGCTTAACTGGAATATATATATATATATATATATATATATATATATATATATATATATATATATATATATATATACCTACATATGATGATGTTGGGCACAGCTCGTCTGGAATATATACTTACCATCTGATGATATCAGATATTGTTAGACATAGTACAGTTGGAATCTATCATTACATCACCATGTGCTGATGTAGGATATAGGTTAAATGGAATATGGAATGTACATGAATGTATGTATGTATGTATAAATATATATATATATATATATATATATATATATATATATATATATATATATATATATATATATATATAAGTATATATTCTAGGAGAGCTATATAGTACATCATCAGCTGGTAAGCATATATTCCAATTGTGTTATGTATATATATATATATATATATACTTAAACTTTAATGATGCCGGACATAACACAATTGGAATATATGCTTACCAGCTGATGATGTACTATATAGCTCTCCTAGAATATATACTTACCATATGATGATATTGGATATAACACAACTAGAATATGGTTGACATACCATCTCAAGATGTCAGATATGGCACAGTTATAATATATACTTATTATCTGATGACGCAGACTATAACTTAGGTGGAATATATACTTTCCATGCACTGATGAAGTTGATTGCAAACCTGGAATATGCATCTACCATCTGAAGATGTTGGATATAGTACAGATGGAATATATACATACCACCTGATGTTGAAGGACATAGCTAAGATGATGTATATCTACTTACCAGCTGATGATGATGGACATTGCTATGGTAAAATATTTACCATGTGATGATGGCATTACTTACCATATAATGATGCAGGACACAGCACACAGGAATATATACGTATCATCTGATGATGTTGGACATAGCATATCTGGATCATACACTTACCATTTGACGAGCTGGACATAACTTAGAAGGATTACTTACCATTTGAGGATGATGGACATACCACAGCTGGAATATGTACTTGCCATCTGATGATGTAGGCCATAGAGTAGCTGAATATATACTTACCATATGATGATGTTGGGTGCAGCTAAGCTGGAATATTTATTTACCTTGTGATGATATTAGTCGTAGAGTGGCTGGAATATATACTTACCATCTGATGATGTAAGACATAGCACATCTAGAATATATACTTACTACCTTATGATGTCAGACATAGCAAAACTCGAATATGTACTAATCTAATGATATAGGGCATAGATTAGCTGGAATGTATGCTTAGCATAGAATGATGTTCGGCACAGCTCGGCTGGAATATATACATACAATGTCAGATAAAGCACAGCTGGAAGATATACTTACCATCTGATGATGTCAGACAAAACACAGCTGGAATATATACTTACCATCTTATGATGTAAGAGATAGTACAGCTAGAATATATACTTACAACCTTATGATGTAAGACATAGTACAGCTGGAATATATACTTACCACCTTATGATGCTGGACATAGCAAAACTCAAATATGTACTTACCATCTAATGACATAGGGCATAAATTAGCTAGAATGATGCTCGGCACAGCTCAGCTAGAATATATATATACCATCTGATGATGGCAGACATAGCACAGCTGGAAGATTTACTTACCATCAGATGATGTAGGTTACATTTTAGATGAAGTATATACTTACCATATGAAGATGAAAGACAGCTTAGCTGGAATATATACTTACCATCTAATGATAATGGCCAGAGCACAGTTGGGATAAATAACTAATTTCTGATGTTGTCACACATAGCACATTTGGAAGATATACTTAACGACAGCTGAAGTAGGTCACAGTTTAGATGGAATATAGGTGCCAAAGTCATGGCCTCAAGCTAGATGCAAAAAATGTATCATTATACCATTTAGCAAAAACACGATCCTTATTGATCACCACTTCAATGGCAACCCCCTAAGCACACAAGCTGTGGTGACAGACCTGGGCACTCAGGTTGATAACCTCATATTTGACCATCATATAGCGGCAGTGGTCAGAAAAGCCTTTTACTTGGCTCATCTCATAAGTAAAGGGATTGTATCCAGAAAAAAGGAGGTTATTACCTCTCTATATTCCTCCCTCATAGGTTCATAGGTAGATACTAGGCTATCTGCCCTAGGGCATTTATAAGCATAGCTAGAGTGTATTTGGCTTCCGCCTCCCTATTAGATTAGCCTACTGTGCCTCTGTAAAGTAGGTCACAGAAGGTACCCTTTTAAGATTAGTTTACTGTGCCTCTGTCTAGCAGGGACACAGGAGATATTCCAGGGGTGAATTTGCGACTTCCCATCCACTCGTCCAAATTTCGCTTGAAGAGGGTCAACGAGGGGCTATGTCTAACATGAAATTAGATTAAAATAATCAGCCCTTGCAAGTCTTGAACCTAGGACCCTGCACACCATAGCCACAGCAATTTACCACTAAGCCACCTGAGCTGTATAAATAGCGCTTGCAAGCCTTGAACCCAGGATCCTTTACACCATAGCCAAAGCAATTTACCAGTAAGCCACCTCAGCTAGACCAATAATTGAGTATAACCCCCTGTTTGGGATGTACCTCTCCAAACATCTGCACCAACTGGAAAGGCCACTGAAATACTTCACAAAGATAATCCATGGCCTCCAGCACCTGTCCTATGCAGACAGGCTCAAATCACTATCACTCTACTGAGTATCATACAGATTGCTCAGGGGTGATCTGTGTCTCACCTACAAGGCAATCTCGGACCATGCACTACTAGAGATGCTCCATATCTGTAAGTTTAACCCCTCACACACTACCTGGTCAGCAGGCCTGAATATAACATGTAACATGAACAAAACCTGCTGGAGAGACAGTTTTGGAGGCTGCCCTGTCTCTGTAACAGATTTTCCATACACGTCAAACAGAGCACCTCGCTGATCCTCTTCAAGCGGAACCTTGATGAGTAGATGGGAGACCTCAAATTTGTCCCAGGGGTTCCACTTGTGCCCCTCACTGACAGGGATGATTGGTGTTTACTGCGATTTCTTTTTGGGGATAAACTCTTGGCTAAGCTTGGGAGGACCCCAGGGCCATTAGCCTAATAACCTCCTATGAAACTATGATATATAATGACTGCCTGAAGATGTAAGACACAGATTAGCTGGAATACATATTTACCATCTGATAACATTGACCATAGCACAGTGGGGCTATATACCTTCTACTTGATATCAGACATAGCACACCTGGAATATATACTTACTATTTGATGATGTCATACAAAGCAGAGCTGTAATATATACTTACGATCTGATGATGTCAGACATCGCAAAACTTGAATATGTTCTAGTGCATAACAAAACTCAAATATGTTCTTACCATATGATGATGTAGAACGTACATTACCTGGAATAAATATTTAACATCTGATGATGTAGGAAATAGCATTGCTGGAATGTTTATTTACAATCTGATGATGCTGTAATACCTTATTCAGAATATATGCTTTGTATCTCATGCTGTCAGACATAGTTCACCTGGGAAATATGCATACCATCTGATGACGTCGGACATTGATTTGCTGGAATCTGCCTGCAATCTGATGATGTCACACATAGCACAGCTGGAATATAGAATTGACAGTGTTTGATGTAGGACAGCTTAGATGGAATGCATATTTACTATCTGATGATATAGTATATAATGCAATTGGAATATATACTTACCTTCTGATGATGTAGCGCATAGTTTAGCTTGAATATATATTTACCAGCTAGAATATAAAATTACCATCTGATGATTTCAGACGTAGTGTAGCTGTAATATATACTTACTATATGATGATGTTGGGTACAGCTCATCTGGAAGATTTACTTGCCATGTGATTGTATTGGTCATAGCTCGCTGGAATATATACCTGCCATCTGATGATGCAGGACATACCTTAGGGGGAATATATACTTACCAGCTGAGGATGTTGGAGATGGGTCAGCTGGAATACATACTGTACATAAGATGACATTGGGTACAGCTCAGTTTGAACATATACTTACCATCTCATAATATTGACCACAGCACAACTGCAGTGCATACTTACCATATGATGATGATGTACTATGCACAGCTATAATATTTATATATACACCTTATGACGTTGGACATAGCAAAATTTGAATATGTAATTACCACCTGATGACATAGGACAAAGGGTAGCTGGAATGGTTGCATAGCATAGAATGATGTTTGGCACCACGCAGTGGGAATATGTGCTTACTATGTGGTGATATCAAACATAGCACAGTTGGAATAAATACTCACCATCTGATGATGTATGACAACGTTTAGATGGGATATATAGTTACCATCTGAAGATGCAGCACACAGCTTAGCTGGAATAAATATTTACCATATGATGATGCAGGAAATAGCTTTGCTACAATATTTAATTACCATTTGTTGATATTAGACATAGCACAGCTGTAATATATACACACTGTTTGATGATGGCAGACATAGCACAGTTGGAAGATATACTTAACATCAGATGATGTAGGTCACAGTTTAGATGAAATATGTACTTACTATCTAAAGTTGTTGGACATAACACACCAGAATTATACACTCATCATCTGATGATGGCTGACATAGCAAACCTGGAATAAGTACGTAACGTGGTTATGTAGGACATAGCTTAGCTGGAATATATACCTACCATATGATGATGTTGGACACAGCTTAGCATAAATATATACCTACCATCTGATGATGTTGTAATAGCTTAGTTGGAATATTTACTTAGCATCTGAAGATATTGGACATAGTACATCCAGGCTATATACTTACCATATGATGTTGGAGGACTAAGTGTAAATGGAATATATAATTAAAATTGGATGATGTCGGACAAAGCATAGCTGGATTGTATAAACGCACCATCTGATGACTTTGGACATAGCAAAACTGGAATATGTACTTGCCATCTGATGATGTAGGACATAGCTAAGTTGGATTTTATACTTACTATCCGATGATGCTGCCAGTCACTTATCTGCAATAAATACTTGCCATCTGAGGATGTTGGACATACTTTAACTGGAATATACACTTACCATCTGATGATATAAGATATAGTAAAACTGGAATATGTATTTACCATCTGATGATGTAGGCCATAGCATTGCTGAATATATATTTACCATCTGATGATATAAGATATAGTAAAGCTGGAATATGTATTTACCATCTGATGATGTAGGCCGTAGAGTAGCTGACTATATACTTACCATATAATGATGTTGGGTGCAGCTACGCTGGAATATTTATTTACCTTGTGATGATATTAGTCATAGAGTGGCTGGAATATATACTTACCATCTGATGATGTAAGACATAGCACAGCTGGAATTTATACTTACCACCTTATGATGTCAGACATAGCAAAACTTGAATATGTACTTACCATCTAATGATATAGGGCATAGATTAGTTGGAATGCATGCTTAGCATAGGATGAAGTTTGGCACAGCTCGGCTGGAATATATACATACAATGTCAGATATAGCCCAGCTGGAAGATATACTTACCATCTGATGATGTCAGACATAACACAGCTGGAATATACACTTACCACCTTATGATGTAAGACATAGTACAGCTGGAATATATACTTGCCACCTTATGGTGTCTGACATAGCAAAACTCAAATATGTACTTACCATCTAATGATATAGTGCATAGATTAGCTGGAATGTATGCTTAGCATAGAATGATGTTAGGCACAGCTCAGCTAGAATATATACATACCATCTGATGATGGCAGACATAGCACAGCTGGAAGATATACTTACCATCAGATGATGTAGGTTACAGTTTAGATGAAATATATACTTACCATATGAAGATGAAAGACAGCTTAGCTGGAATATATACTTAACCATCTAATGATAATGGCCAGAGCAAAGTTGGAATAAATAACTAATTTCTGATGATGTCAGACATAGCACATTTGGAAGATATACTTAACGAGAGATGAAGTAGGTCACAGTTTAGATGGAATATAGGTGCCAAAGTCATGGCCTCAAGCTAGATGCAAAAAATGCATCATTATACCATTCAGCAAAAACAAGATCCTTATTGATCACCACTTCAATGCAACCCCCTAAGCACACAAGCTGTGGTGACAGACCTGGGCACTCAGGTTGATAACAACCTCACATTTGACCATCATATAGCAGCAGTGGTCAGAAAAGCCTTTTAATTGGCTCATCTCATAAGTAAAGGGATCGTATCCAGAAAAAAAGGAGGTTATTACCTCTCTATATTCCTCCCTCATTAGACCAATAATTGAGTTTAATGCCCTGTTTGGGATGTACATCTCCAAACATCTGCACCAACTGAAAAGGCCACTGAAATACCTCACAAAGAGAATCCATGGCCTCCAACACCTGTCCTATGCAGAAAGGCTCAAAACGCTATCACTCTACTGAGTATCATACAGATTGCTCAGGGGTGATCTGTGTCTCACCTACAAGGCAATCTTGGACCATGCCCTACTAGAGATGCTCCATATCTGTATGTTTAACCCCTCACGCACTACCTGGTCAGCAGGCCTTAATATAATATGTGACATCAACAAAACCTCCTGGAGAGACAGGTTTGTCTTCCAGAGGGTGCCCTGTCTCTGTAATAGACTTCCCATACACGTCAAACAGAGCACCTTGCTGATCCTCTTCAAGCGCAATCTTGATGAGTGGATGGGAAACCTCAAATCTGTCCCAGGGGTTCCACCTGTGCCCTTCACTGACAGGGACGATCGGTGGTTACTGAGATTTCTTTTGGGGGATAAACTCTTGGCTAGGCTTGGAAGGGACCCAGGGTCATTAGCCCAGTAACCTGCTATGAAACTATGATATATAATGACTGTCTGAAGATAAAGGACACAGATTAGCTGGAATACATATTTATCATCTGATGACATTGACTATAGCACAGTGGGACTATTTACCTTCCACTTGATGATGTCAGACATAGCACACCTGGAATATATACTTACTATTTGATGATGTCATACAAAGTAGAGCTGTAATATATACTTACGATACGATGATGTTAGACATTGCAAAACTTGAATATGTACTGACCATATGATGATCTAGTACATAACAAAACACAAATATGTACTTACCATATGATGATGTAGGACGTACATTACCTGGAATAAATATTTAACATCTGATGATGTAGAAAAAAGCATTGCTGGAATGTTTATTTACCATCTGATGATGCTGGACATACCTTATTCAGAATATATGCTGACTATCTCATGCTGTCAGACATAGTTCACCTGGGAAATATGCATACCATCTGATGATGTCAGACATCGATTTGCTGGAATCTATTCCTGCAATCTGATGATGTCACATATAGCACAGCTGGAATATAGAATTAACAGTGTTTGATGTAGGACACAGCTTAGCTGGAATACATATTTACTATCTGATGATATAGGACATAATGCAGTTGGAATGTATACTTACCTTCTGATGATGTAGCACATAGTTTAGCTTGAATATATATTTACCAGCTGGAATATAAATTTACCATCTGATGATTTCAGACATAGCGTAGCTGTAATATATACTTACTATATGATGATGTTGGGTGCAGCTCATCTGGAAGATTTACTTGCCATGTAATTGTATTGGTCATAGCTCGCTGGAATATATACCTGTCATCTGATGATGCAGGACATACCTTAGGGGGGAATATATACTTACCAGCTGAGGATGTTGGAGATGGGTCAGCTGGAATACATACTGTACATAAGATGATGTTGGGTACAGCTCAGTTTGAACATATACTTACCATCTCATAATATTGGCCACATCACAGCTGCAATGCATACTTACCATCTGATGATGATGTACTAAGCACAGCTATAATATATATATATATATATATATATATATATATATATATATATATATATATATATATATATATATATATATATATATATATATATATATATATGGGTCCCTATCTATTCACCGACAATTCATTTCACTGAAACTCATTTCGACAGTTCATTTCGCCGACAGAAAGATGTGCCCCTTAAAAATTGTTAGGGGCCCCACACCCCCATTGGGGGCTGTGCCCCCCACCCCCCTAACTAGATATATCAACTCCAGTGTTGCACTACATTGCGGCAGGGGCACAACTTTCTGTCGGCGAAATGAACTGTCGTAAATGAGTGTCAGTGAAATGAATTGTCGGTGAATAGATAGGGACCCATATATATATATATATATATATATATATATATATATATATATATATATACACACCTTATGATGTTGGACATAGCAAAACTTGAATATGTAATTACCACCTGATGACATAGGACATAGGGTAGCTGGAATGTTTGCATAGCATAGAATGATGCTTGGCACCACTCAGTGGGAATATGTGCTTACTATGTGGTGAACATAGCACAGTTGGAATAAATGCTCACCGTCTGATGATGTATGACAAAGGTTAGATGGGATATATAGTTACCATCTGAAGATGCAGCACATAGCTTAGCTGGAATAAATATTTACCATATGATGATGCAGGAAATAGCTTTGCTTCAATATTTAATTACCATTTGTTGATATTAGACATAGCACAGCTGTAATATATACACACTGTCTGATGATGGCAGACATTGCACAGTTGGAAGATATACTTAACATCAGATGATGTAGGCCACAGTTTAGATGAAATATGTACTTACCATCTAAAGATGTTGGACATAACACACCAGAATTATACACTCGTCATCTGATGATGGCTAACCTAGCAAAACCTGGAATAAGTACATAACATGTGGTTAAGTACGACATAGCTTAGCTGGAATATATACCTACCATATGATGATGTTGGACACAGCTCAGCTGGAATATTTACTTACCATGTGATGATGTAAAACATACATTACTTGGAATAAATACTTAGTCTGATGATGTAGGAAATAGCATAGCTGGAATGTTTATTTACCATCTGATGTTGTTGGACCTACCTTATTTGGAATATATACCATCTGATGATGTCAGACATCAATTTGCTGAAATCTATACCTACCATATGATGCTGTCAGACATAGCACCACTGGAATATAAACTTACCATTTCTAGATGTAGGACAGTAGTTTAGCTGGAGTATATATTTACTGTCTCATGATATCAGCCATAGCACTGTGGGAAGCTATACTTTTCATATGAGGATGATGTGGCATATAACTTAGCTGGAATAAATACTTACCATCTGATGATGTAGGAAATAGCTTCTCTTGATACTTACATACCATCTGATAATGTCAGACATAGCACAGTTGGACTATATACTTACCATATGATGATGTAGGAAATAGCTTCTCTGGATACTTACATACCATCTGATAATATCAGACATAGCACAGTTGGACTATATACTTACCATATGATGATGTAGGAAATAGCTTCTCTGGATACTTACATACCATCTGATAATGTCAGACATAGCACAGTTGGACTATATACTTACCATATGATGATGTAGGAAATAGCTTCTCTGGATACTTACATACCATCTGATAATATCAGACGTAGCACAGTTGAACTATATACTTACCTTCTGGTGATGTAGGACATAGATTAGCTGGAATCTATACTTATCATATGATGATGTCAGACATATCACCACTGGAGTATAGACTTACCATCTGATGATGTAGGAAATACCTAAGCTGGAATATTTACTTACCATCTGATGATACTGGCTGTAGTACAGCTGGAATATATACTTACCATCTGATGATATCAGACATTGTGCAGCTGGAACATATACTTACCCTCCAATGATATAAGACATAGTTTAATTGGAATATTTACTTACCATCTGATGATATAGGAAATACTTAAACTGGAATATATACTTACCATCTGATGATGATGGACATATCTTTGCTAAAATATATTCTTACCATACAATGATATTGGACAAAGAACAGCTGAAATATTTACTTGTCATGTGATGATGATAAGCCATAGTACAGCTATAATATCTACTTACCATCTGGTGATGTAGGACATAAATTAGCTAGAATATATACATACCACATGATGATGTCAGACATAGCACACCTGTAACATATACTTACTACCTGATGATGTCGTTCATTGTACAGCTGTAATATATATACTTACCATCTGATGATGTTGGACATAGCATAGATAGAATACATACCTACCATAGGATGATGACGGGCACATTTCAGGTTGAATATATACTTACCATCTGAAGATATTAGATGTAGTTTAACTGGAATATATACTTACTTTGGGATGATGTTAGGCACAGCTCAGCTGAAGCATTTACTTACCACCCAATGATGTCAGACATGTCACATTTGGAATATTTACTTTCCATCTGATCATGAAGGATATATCTTTGCTGGAATATATACTTGCCATACAATGATTCTGAACATAGCATTGCTGAAATATTTACTTATCATGTGATAATATCACTGGTAACACAGTTGTAATATCTAATTACCATCTGATGATATAAGACATAGTACAACTAGAATATATACCTACCATATGATGATGAAGGATATATCTTTGCTAGAATATATACTTAATATACAATGATTTTGGACATAACACAGCTGAAATATTTACTTATCATGTGATAATATCACTCGTAACACAGCTGTAATATTTAGTTACCAACTGATGATATAGCACATAGCATAGCTGAAATATATACCTACCCTATGATGATGTTGGGCACAGCTCAGCTGGAATATGCATTTACCATCTGAAGATACCAAGCATAGGTTAACTGGAATATATACTTACTTTAGGATGACGTTAGGCACAGCTCAGCTGGAACATATACATACCACCTTATGATGTTTGTCACTTCACAGCCTAAATATATACTTACCATCTGATGATGTAAGACATGGCTTAGTAGGAAGAAGTACTTACCATCTGATGATATTGGCCAAACCACAGCTGAATATATACTTACCATCTGATGATATAAGACATAGTTTGGATAGAATATATACTTACTGTCTGATGATGTAAGACATGGCTTAGCAGGAAGAAGTACTTACCATCTGATAATATTGGCCATACCACAGTTGAAATATATACTTATCATCTGATGATATTGGCCATACCACAGCTGAAATATACCCTTACCATCTGATGATGTTGAACAAAGAACAGCTGTAGTATATAATTGCCATTTGATGATTTTGGACATAGCAAAACTCGAATATGCACTTAGCATCTGATGATGTAGGATATAACTTAGCTGAAATATATACTTAAGATATGATACAATTGGGCAAAGATCAGCTTGCAATTATACTTTGCATCTGTTGAGGTTCAACACAGCTTTGCTAAAATATATACTTACTATTTGATGATGGTGGTGGGACATAGTTCAACTGGAATATATAGTTAGCAGCTGATGAAGTTGGGCACAGCTGCTTTAGAATATATACTTATCACCTGATGATGTCATTGATAGGACTGTTGGAATATATACTTACCACCTGATGATATCAGACATAGGACAGTTGGAATATATACTTATCTGATGATGATGTAAGACATAGTGTAGATGGAATACATGCACCTGAAGATGTAGGATGAAGCTTAGCCGGAATACATTCTTACCATTTTATGATATTGGCCACTGCACAGCCAGAATAAATACTTATCATTTGATGATGTAGGAAGTAGCACAGCTGGGATATATACTTAGCTTAGCCGGCATATACACTTACTGTCTTATGATATTGGACATAGCACAACTGGAATATATACTTACAATGTGATGATGTAAGACATAGCTTATCTAGAAGAAGTACTAACCATTTGTTGATGTAGGAAGTAGCATAGCTGAAATATTTACTTACCATCTGATGATGTTGGACATAACTTAGATGGAATATATATACTTACTATCAGATGATATTAGCTGTAGCACAACTGGAGTACAAAGTTGCCATTTGATGAAATAGCATAGATGGAATATTTACTTACCATCTGATGAGGTCGGACATAAAACAGCTAGAATGCATACTCACCTTCTGATGATGCAGGAAATAGCTTAGCTGGAATATATATCTACTATCTGATGATATTGAACATAGCATACCAGAATTATATACTCACCATCTGATGATGTCTAATGTAGCATAACTGGAATAAGTGCATGCCATCAGAGGATGTAGAGCATAGCTTAGCTGGAATATATACCTATCATATGATGATGTTGGGTGCAGTTCAGCTGAAATATTTGTTTACTATGTGATGATGCTAGTCATAGCAGTGCTGGAATATCTACTTACTATCCGATGATATCGGCCATAGCACAGCTGTAATATATACTTGCCACCTGATAACTTTGGACATAAAGTAGCTGGACTATATATTTACTATAAGATGAAATTGGGCACAGTTCAACTGGAACATATACTTACCAGCAGATGATGTTAGACATACACAGCTTGAATATATTCTTACCATCTGATGACGTGGGACATATTTTAGGTGGAATATCTGTCATCTTATGATGTAGGATATAGCTTAGCTGGAATATTTACTTACCATCAGATGATATTGGTCATAGCACAGCTGGAATATATACTTATATTTTAATGATATTGGATATAGCTTAGCTGGAATTTATAATTACCATATTATTTTATCAGGCAGAGTACAGCTAGAATGTATTTTTACTATCTGATAATGTTGTACAAAGTACAACTGCAATATAATCTTATGCTCTGATGATGTTGGACATAGCAAAACTCAAATATATACTTACCATATGATGATGTAGACATAGCTCACTTGGAATTAATACTTATCTGATGATGAAAGAAAGATTGTAGCTGGCATATTTATTTACCATCTGATGATGTTGGATATGCCTTATTTGGAACATATATTTACTGTCTCATGCTGTCAGTCATAAAAATATGTATACCATCTGATGATGTCAGACATAAATTTGCTAGAGTCTATACTTACCATCAGGTGATGTCGGACAGCACAGCTGGAATATTTACATACCTTCAGATGGTGGAGGACTTAGATTAGTTGCAGTATATACTTGCTATCTGGCGATATCTAAGATAGTATAGCTCTAATATGTACTTACCTTCTGATAATGTTATGCAATGCATGGCTGCAATGCATACTTACCATGTGAGGATGTCAGACATAGTTCAGCTGGAATGTATACTTACCATCTGATTATGTCAGACATAGCACCACTGGAATAAAAACTTGCTATTTCCTGATTTAGGACACAGCTTAGTTGGAATATATACTTACTATCAAATTATATCAACCATAGCACAGTAGGAATATATACTTTTCATACAATGATGTAGCACATATCTTAGCTGGAATACATACTTATGATATGATGATGTAGGAAATAGCTTCGCTGGATACTTACATTTCATCTGATGATATTGGACAGAGCACAGCTGGAATGTATACGTGCCTTCTGATGATATAGGACATAAATTAGCTGGAATATAAACTTACCATCTGATGTCAGACATAGCACTGCTGGAATATAGACTTACCATTTCATGATGTAGGAAATACCTAAGCTGGAATATTTACTTACCAGCTGATGATACCGGCTGTAGTAGAGCTGGAATATTTACTTACCATCTGATGATACTGGCTGTAGTACAGCTGGAATATTTACTTACCATCTGATGATACTGACTGTAGTACAGCTGGAATATTTACTTACCATCTGATGATACTGACTGTAGTACAGCTGGAATATTTACTTACCGTCTGATGATACTGGCTGTAGTACAGCTGGAATATTTACTTACCATCTGATGATACTGACTGTAGTACAGCTGGAATATTTACTTACCGTCTGATGATACTGGCTGTAGTACAGCTGGAATATTTACTTTCCATCTGATGATATCAGACATGGCACAGCTGGAATACATACTTACCTTCTAATGATGTAGGACATAGTTTTGTTGAAATATACACTGACCATCTGATGATTACAGATATAGCTTTGCTAGAATATATACTTACCATACAATGATATTGGACACAGAACAGCTGAAATATTTACTTATGTAATGATGATAAGTCATAGCACAGATGTAATATCTAGTTACCATCTGATGATGTAGAACATAGATTAGCTAGAATATATACTTACCACCTGATGATGTCAGCTGTAACACAAGTGGACCACATACTTACCACCTGATGATGTTGTTCAAAGAACAGCTATAATGTTTACTTACCATCTGATGATGTCAGACATAGAAAACTCAAATATGTACTTACCATCTGATGATGTAGGATATAGCATAGCTAGAATATATACCTACCACAGGATGATGTTGGGCACAGCTTAGATGAATATACACTTACCACTTGATGATGTCAGACATAGCACAGTTGGAAGACATACTTACCATCTGAAGATGTAGGATGTAGTTTAGCTGGAATATATACTTACCACTTGATGATGTCAGACATAGCACAGTTGGAAGATATACTTACCATCTGAAGATGTAGGATGTAGTTTAGCTGGAATATATACTTACCATCTGATGACACTGTAGGAAATAGCATAGCTGGAATATTTACTTACCACTGTAAAATGTTAGAAATAGGTTAGATGGAATATATACTTGCTATCTCATGATATCAGATATATAGCTCACCTGGAAAATATACAGGCCATCTGATGAAATTCATCATTGATTTGCTGGAATCTATACTTACCATCTGATTATGTCTGTCATAGCACCACTGGAATATAAACTTTTCATTTCTTGATGTAGCACATTGCTTAGCTTGAATATACACTTACCGTACACTGATGTAGGATATAGGTTAGCTGGAATATATAATTACCATCTGATGATATTGACCATAGTACAGCAGGAATATACACTTACCATCTGATAACATCGGACATAGCACAGCAAGATTATATCTTCACCATCTGATGATGATGTCGGACATAGCAAAACTTGACTATATACTTACCATCTAATTGTGTAGGACATGGCTTAGCTGTAATATATATACTTACCATATCATGATGTTGGGCATTTTTACTTACCATGTGATGATATTGGTTATACCACATCTGGGATATCTACTTACCATCTGATGATGTAGGATACAGCTTAGTTGGAATATATACTTACCATAGTATGGTGTTTGGCACAGCTCAGCTGGAATTTATACTTACCATCTGCTACTGTAGGAAATAGCTTAGCTGACATATTTACTTACCATCTAATGATACTGGCTATAGCATAGCTGGAATATGTACCTACCATCTGATGATGTTGAACATAGCTTAGCTGGAAGATTATACTTACCGTAAGATGACAATGGACCCACCTCATTTGGAATATGTACCTACCATCTGATAATGTTGGACAGAGCAAAACTGGAATATGTACCCACCATCTGATGATATAGTACTTACCATATGATGATGTAGGAAATATAACCGCAATTATTTACTTACCATCTGATGACATTGGATATAGGACAGCTGGAATATATACTTGCCTTCTAATTATGTAGGACATAGTTTAGTTGGAATATGTACCTACCATCTGATGATGTTGGACAGGGCAAAACTGGAATATGTACAAACCATCTGATGATATAGTACTTAGCTTAGCTGGAATATATGCATATCATATGATGATGTACGATATAGTTTAACCACAATTATTTACTTACCATCTGATGACATCGGATATATAATACAGCTGGAATATATACTAACCTTAACCACAGCACAAGTTCAAACCAAGAAATGCTCGTAGCTTGTAAAAACTTTAATAAAATGACATATACAGAACTTAACATACAAACGTGCAGAGAATACAGCTTTTGGGTGCAACCCTTCTTCATTGCAAAGACATATATGTGTTCTAACAGCTGTTTTATATCAAAAGACAGTGATCACATGACATTCATAGCCAATAAAATCTGAACAAATTAAAATTCTTTCATCATGTAACAATAATATAACTTCCTAAAAGCATCCAAATTATGTATGCAGCATCTATAAGTATATATATATATATATATATATATATATATATATATATATATATATATATATATATATATATATATATATATATATATATATATATATATATCTATGGTGTAACTACTAAAAACTGAAATATGGATAAAATAACACAAAGAGAGGAAGCAGGAATAAAGGATAACTTTCAACTTCTTTTTCAGTTCTAGCAGTACAGCCCCTGTTAGACAAGAATTTAGGAGGCCCAGCACTTTTAACCCTCCCTTGCACCCAATGGTTAGTATTTTCAATAAAATGTGTGAGTTTCATATCAGGAATGTGTTGGCACATAGCCATTCTCCCCCTGTAAATCTTTCTGTGACACAACACAGGTTATTGAATGACATTATCCAGGATAGGAGGATAAGAATCATGAAACCTGATAAAGGTGGGGGCCTGGTGATTATGGTGGCTAACGATTACATCAATAAAATGTTAACCCTCCTGTACACTGATACCTACAAGGAAGAATGAAATGAACCTGGCTTTCAGGAGGATTGACATGGTATTGGTTGACCTTTTAATCAATGACCAAATTGATGAGGTAGAACTGGGCTTTTTAAAGACTACCTCCCCCAGGACCCCCACCGTTTTTGGCATCCCTAAAATTCATAAAAATATTTTTGATCCACCGTTAAGGCCGATTGTGGATGCCAAGGCCTTTAAAACCTTTTTTATAGTAAAGTACCTTGACCAACAGTTAAAAGGGGTGTTATTGAGGCATAGACATCTTTATAACGATTCATGGGACTTCCTGTCCAGAGGTGATGATGGGCTATATTTTGACCACTTATTATTTGTCACCGTAGATATTCAAGATCTGTTTTCAGTCATCTCTCATATTGAAGGGATAGAATTGTTTTATGAGTTTTTGTGAGGGAACTCTGGGTTTGACCACACTAAGATTTTGATCTTACAAACTCTTGTGGAAGTAGTTTTGGAATATATTTTTTTAATTTTTGAGAGCCAGCTTTTTAGGCAGAAGAAAGGGGTGGCTATGGGTGCTGCATGTGCCCCAATCTTAGCCAATGTTGTTTTGGCATCATTAGAACAAGAGACATTGTTTATCTCAGAATTTGCCAATTGCTGGTCATTTTATGGGAAGTTCCTGGATGACATTATTATGTTTTGTACAGATTGCAGGGACGGTTAGACCATTTTTATTTTTAAACTCTAACACCAGCTTTCTAAAGTTTACCATGGAGGTCAACGAAAGCAAGGTAAATTATTTAGATGTTACCAAGGACAGGGTTGGTAGGAAATTTTAGTCTACCCTGCACAGAAAACCCACATACTCCACTTCATTCCTCCATTTTGATAGTTGGCACCCACTTCACCAGAAGAAATCGCTTGTGAAGGGGGAGTGTGTGAGGTTGGCTAGAATGGTGAGCAACAAGAACCAGTTTTCTGAAGAACTCCTCACTTTAAAGGAAATGTTCGCCATAAGGGGCTACCCCGAGGTTTTTTTTAAATAACATTTTTGATGAAGTGGTGAGGAAGAGAGTAAGTGGCCATTTTACTGCTTCCTAGGGTCGAACCCCATACATCATGCTCTGTTCTCCCCAAGCCGGGGTAAAGGTTCTAATGTGGAGTGTCAAAACAGTGGCAGGGGAAATTTTCAAAAGGGGTCGATTCTAACATACAGTTTACATTTTGATGGTATTTGTCATATTATTAAGAAAAATTGGAGTATTTTTGGTATCCAACAGGATTACCTTGATAAATTTGGGCCCAAACCCATAGTTGTGTATAAGAAAGAGAGGTGCTTTAAAACGTTGATGGAAAGAATAGGACACGACCCAGGCACTTTTGGTATGCTCAAATGTGGTCAGTGTCGGCAATGTAAATATGTCTTGGACCAACAGGAGGTTAACATTTTGAATGTTGGTGTCATCAAGTTAAGGTGAAAATTGTATTACCACAGTAAATGGGTGGTATATGTGGGAAAATGTCAATCCTGTGAAAGCTTTTACATAGGGAAAACCAAAAGAGCTTTCAGGGACAGAATATATCAACATATATATGATATAAAGAAAGGGGACGTATTGAATGCCCTGGCCAAACTTATTAATAGGAATCCCACCCACTCATTTAAATTCATAGCTATTTAGCAAGTTGATTTGGGACCAAGGGATGGTCCTGTAGATTTATACCTAGATCTCTGAGATTTGAAATGGCAACTTTTGTCAATGCTACCAACCCTCCTGACCTTAATGAAGCTACCTCTATATCTTGTTTGTTGAAACTGAAGGCACAAATGGGGTGCTGAAACATTTTTGGAGCTGCATTGATTCATTTTTCTTATATGTATTTATGTATAAATATAAATGCATTTTCCATACATATTTGTTACATTACATTTTATGGTATATTAAAAATGTTTGTAATAGAGATATAGATTTTAAATAGGGTTGTATTTTTAAAGGGTTGTGGTATATATTTTTACTTGTTCTAGCGTTTCTTATATATATATATATATATATATATGATATGTTGTACTTGTGTCCTTTAAATGTAGAAAACTGTTTAACTAGATAATTGATTAGAAGGAACATCAGGCGACTGTTCTTATTTATGGTTGGATGTGTGTTATTCTGATGAAGTCCTTGTACCGTGGACGAAAGCGCAAAATATGGACATTAAATGGAGGTTATCCTTTATTCCTGCATCCCCTCTTTGTGTTATTTTATATATATATATATATATATATATATATATATATATATATATATATATATATATATATATATATATATATATATGATGATGTTGGCACAGCACATCTGGAATCTATACTAACCATCTGATGACATTGGACATAGCCATCCACGAAAAATGTGATTTATACATCCTGAAAGCTGATTTTTCCTTCCTATTTTTCGTGGATGGTTTTTGGATTTGAAGAGTGGTGTGTTGGTGTTTTTTTCATGACATTGGACATAGCACAACTGGAATATATACTTACCACCTGATGATATATGCCATAGCAGAGCTAGAATACTCCTTTGCTTTCTGATGATGTTGGCACAGCTCAGCTGGAATCTATATTTAACATCTGATGACATCAGACATAGTACATATGGAATATATACTTTACCATATGATGATGTTTGTCATAGCCTAGTTAAATTATATACTATCGATCTACTGATGTCAGACATAGCACAGTGGGAATATATACTTACCATATGATGATGCTGGTCACATCTCAGGTGTAACATAAACTAACCATCTAAAGATATCGAACATAGCATAGATGGAATATATACTTACCCCCTGATGATATTGGCCATAGCAGAGCTGGAATACACCTTTTCTTTCTGATGATATTGGCACAGCTCAGCTGGAATCTATACTTAACATCTGATAACATCAGACATAGTACATGTGGAATATATTCTTTACTATATAATGATGTTTGTCATAGCCTTGCTAAAATATATACTATCCATCTACTGATGTCTGACATAGCACAGCGGGAATATATACTTACTATATGATGATGCTGGGCACATTTCAGCTGTAACATAACCTAACCATTAAAGATATCAAACATGGCATAGCTGGAATATTTATTTATTTATTTTACATTTGTTGACCGGAATAGTCCGACTGGATATATGTCCATTTTCAGCAGAGACCCAGGGAGAAAAGCTCCACATACCAAAAAAGAGACAGTACATACATCACTGAGTGATAAACTCGGGAAGACATGTTTAGAAAACATATAGACAAAGAATACAAGCAGCTATCAATATACACAATGTGCAGACATTACATCTGATTGCCCAAGACATATCAGAAAATGTGAACATAGAATACAATCAGATCTCATAATTCACAATGCTTAGACATTCAAATGCTATGAGACATAGATAGTTGGCTAAACAGTGGGTTGGGTAGCAAGACATGTATTAGTGAAGTTGTTAGTCAGGTTTAGAACAAGAGCACAGCCAGTGAGATGTGAGGTATTTTTTGAGGTCTCTTTTAAATAGGGGTAGTGAGGTTTCCTTGGTAACGGTAGTAGGGAGTAGATTCCAGATTTTACCGGATGAGTTGGCAAATGGAGCATTGCCTGCAGAGTTGTTGGATTTTTGGGTCAGTATCATTAGTTTATCATCTGAGCATAATGGCCTGGGGGCACTATGAGGGGTGAGAATATTTTTGAGGGCAGGGGTGTTATCAGGTAGATGGAGTATTTTATGCGCTACTATATGCTGGTTGAACTGTAGAAGGGTAGGATACTCTAGCCATCCCAGTGCTTTGAGGTTCTGGCAATGGTGGGTCCTAAAAGCCATGCCAGCAATGAATCTGGCTATATGATTGTAACATCCTGATAATTTGTTGAGATCAGTTTTGGATAGGTTGGTGAGAACAGGGGAGGCATACATAAGTGTAGAGAGGAGGTGTGATCTTACAATAGCTACCCTAGCTAGGGAGGGTGAGGAAAGGTTTGGCTCTGTACAGGGAGCCATGTTTTTTGTTGATGGACTTAATGATGTGATTGACTTGTTTATCAAATTTAAGGTTGCTGTCTATCATTACTCCTAGAAGCTTTGTGTGGTCATCTGGGGAGATAATGGTGTCATTGCTAGATTTGATGTTGAAGGAAGGAGGAGAAATTCTATGGTTAGGGGAGAAAAGTAGTAGCTTGGTTTTGTTAGGATTTAGAAGCAGGCGGCGATTAGCTAGCCATGTTTCTACCATGCTGAAAGTGGTCTGGGTGATGGTTAGAAGTTGTGTAGGAGAGGAGGCGGAGCATATTCGATGTCTTCTACTTACGTCACTGTAATGCTCTACAGTACTAACAGTTAAGCTATCTGTAGTCAGTAGCTCATTAACCATGATCGCTGCTGACATATATTCTGAGTGTATTCATATTTCTAACCTGAAAATGTGAATAATGTTGTTTTAATATGTCTTGTCTGTCTAAAAATTCCTACATGTAAATATCTATTATGTTTTGTCTGTCTATAAATTCCCACATATAAAGATCTATTGGTGCTAGCCTGTTCTTATAATTCTGTTTAAAACATGTATTATTGTTATAATTCTGTATAAAACATGTATTATTGTTATAATTGTGGAGCTTTTCTCCCTGGGCCTCCGCTGTAAATGGACGTAGTCCAGTTGGAGTTTCCTGGTAAACAAATGTTAAATAAATAAATATTAGTGTTGAGTCATCTGCATATTGGATTCAGGTAGCTCCTGGGATGGTGGTGTACAGATCACTGATAAAGATAGAGAAAAGAGGGGGACCTAATATGGACCCTTGTGGGACATCTAGGGCTAGAGGAAGTTGGGATGACAGCTTGCTCTGCCATAAGACAGCCTGCTGTCTACCGTTTAGGTAGGAGTGAAACCATTGTATTGCATGTTGTTCTAAACTGTTGGTTTGTAAGGTATTGAGCAGTAGCTGATGGTTGACCATATCGAAAGCTTTAGAGAGATCTAGGAAGAGTGCTGAAGATAGTTTGTTGTTGTTACGATGAAGACTGATGATATTAGAGTAAGAGAAGAGCTGTGGTGGTACTATGGAATGACCTAAAGCCATGCTGAGAGTTGGCAAGCTTTCCGTTTTGAATAAGAAAGTGCATGATTTGTTTGTGTATGCATCTTTCCATGATTTTAGCTAGTGGTGAAAGAATGGCTATAGGACTAAAGCTAGCTAATTCTGTGGAACTTCCTCCTTTATGCAGATTATAACATGTGATATTTTCCATATTGCTGGGATGGACCCTTCTGAGATGGATCTGTTGATCAGAATAGAAATGGGAAGTGCTATGGCATCAGCTGCATTTTGAAGATATTCAGGTGGGAGGTGGTCGGCAGCTAGTGTAGTAGGTTTTAGCTTTTTGATTAAGGTCCGGATCAGGTTGGTAGGTATGGTTTGAAAGGTAAAGGTGGGTTGGGTACTTGGTGGATCAGGGCTAGATGTGCCAGAGCTGGTGTTTGTGTCCGATGGAGTGAGATGGGTAGCTAGAGACTGGATAGTTTCAGTAAAGAAGGAGTTGAAGCTGTTTGCAATTTCTACAGGGGATTTATCAAGGGCAGCTAATTGGGTAGGAGTGGTGGAATGGACTGGGTGGAGAAGATTGTTATACCAGCCCAGAACTTTTGAGGTTTTAGCTGATATTTTTGTTGAATATATACTTAAGATCTGATGATATAGGACATAGCTTAGCTGGAATATATACTTCCCATCTGATGATGTTGGATAGCACTTAGATGGCATATATACTTACATCTAACATGTGATACAGCTCAGCTAAAACATATGCTAACTATCTCAGGATATTAAATATAGCGCAGCTGTAATATACACTTACCATCTGATGTTATCAGGCATAGCACAACTGCAATACATACTTATCATATGATGATATAGAACATAGCTTAGTTGAAGTATATCCTTACCATATGAAGATGTAGGATATAGCTTTAATGCCAAGTGAGATAAGAATGCTGAGCACTGAGATGACATAGCTTGGAGTAAAAATATAACTACGCATATATACATACCCTGGCATACTCAAAAAACAAAAAGTGGGATGGAGGGAGGAGTGGCAGCAGTGATCATTCCATCATCTACTATTATGGTAATATTATTTATACAACTGTATTATGTCATCATGTTTATTGTTGCAGCAGTCATCTTATGTGTATGGATAGATTACACTTGTTTACAACATTTGGGAGGTAGAAGGTGAAGAGTCCAGGAGCACCTGGAGAATGGTCCTAACCATGCCTGACCTAGAACTAAAGAAGGACTCCAGCTTGTAATGTCTTGTAAAGTATATATAGAGTACTAAGTTGCTGCTTCTAGAATACTTTTAGGATCCAGTGCTTTTCTAAAAGCCATAGATGATGTTAAATCCATGGGAGAATGGGCTACGATCCTGCCTGGAACAGTTTTGTTGTGGTGAGTATAACAAAAACTAATAGCTTTAGACAACCATTTGGAAATGGTCTGTTTTGACACGGGTGACCCTTTCTTTTTACCTTCACAAGAAGTGAAAAACTGATCCAAAGGTCTGTAAGATTTTGTTCTGTCAAGTAGTATTGTATTGCCGTTGGACATCAAAGGTATGGAGTATCCTTTCTCCTTCACTTTTAGGTTTAGGAATGAAATCAAGAGATGTCTAGTATGGCTTAACGTATACTCAATACCACTTTAGGCATAAAAGAAGGATTCATTCTCAAAGTAACCCTGTCAGTGTGGAAAATGAGATATGGCTGTCTCACTGCAAGAGCTTGCAACTCAGATACTGCTCTTGCAGAGGTCAAAGCAATCAGAAAAAGTTTTCCATTTTAAGAACCTCAAGTCAAACAGATGAGCAGGTTCAAAAGCGTTACCTTCTCTAAGACAAACTAAGATCCCAGGGAGGAGACACCAGTTTTTTGGAAGTGTCTTATGCAAAACCCCTTTCAAAAACATTTAGACATGAAACTGCATGGAGAGAGGAGGATCCATGAGCAGACATGCTGAAATGGCCAATAAATGAACCTTGATGGAGGCATAAGAAGCTTAAAGGATAGTAACCCACACAAATATGTCAAAACTACAGAAATACTAGCCTCGAACGGTTGCTGGTTATGTTGTTGGTGCCAACTAGAACACGTTTTCCAGTTGATAATATATGATTTTCTAGTATCAGGCTTTCTTGTCCCCATTAGTACCCGCTGCGCATCCTCAGTAAGCAGGTGCCTAAAGAGAATTAAAATCGCATCATCCAGGAAGTCATTTGAAGTTGATTGGTGGTCAAGGTGTATCAAACACCCCTGATTTTGTGCAAGCAGATCCACTCTGTGAGGAGGCTTGTGGTAATTACCCTTGGCTACTTCCAAAAGAAGGGAGAACCACCATTGCCTAGGCCAGAAAGGAGTCACCACGATGATCTTGGGGATTCCTTCTGAATCTTCAGATATGTCCTGGATATCAGAGAAAAGGATTGAAAAGAATTCAGGAATATTCCTGTCCAAGGAAAAGAAAAGGCATGTATCTTCCAGGCCATCTTGTATGGAATCCTGGTGCCGAATTTTGACAGCTGACTCTTTCCTGATTGGTCTGGTTGCTATCCAGGGCATCTACCAGGAGAAAGCTACAACCTCTACAACCTATAACCTACAGACCTCTGCATCATCTGGGATTAGACTGCTTAGCACCAAAAAGACTGAGGTATTAGTGCTACTGGTTTGCTTCTGGAGAGATAAAAGCAAAGGGCATTGATCCTCTGCTGTGTGAAGCGGTGGTAATACCAGCACTTCTAGTAGTCAGGTAGTAACCAATAGATGAATCGCTACTTCCATCAGTTTTGATCAACCAAATTCTGACTTTTCAGTAAGTTCTGCTAGACTAGCTACTGTCTAACATAACTTTAGAGCTTTCTTAAAATACTTCATCCAGAAATAATCATGGTCTACTGTGGTAGTTTCCCCTCCAACTTTCATGTCCTACGCAAGCCCCAGTTTTCACCTTCTGCCAACATGCCTCATTTGTCTGCTCTCACCTCATCTGTGGCCAGTCTGATTGCATTTGGTATAACAAGACAACGTAGCAATTGTTGTATGCTCACTACTTCTACCTCTTGATAGGAAAACCTGCAAAAGATGCAAATATTTAAGAAACATAGAGGCAGTCCTCTCCCATCAGCCTACTATAAGTAAACATCAAACCTCCACAACAACACATCAGTCACAGGACACTACTAGACCAATAACATATGCCAAACCCCCTGGAACTCAGTGTAAAACACCTCAAAAGCCCCCTGGAACTCACTGTTAAATACCTCAGCCTCTAGTGCACAAAAGCCAAGAAACTTACCCAGGAATCATCAGGAATGCAGGCCTAATGAAATGCCAAACAGGAGGAAGCTGCCTAGTGGGAGTAAGAAATGATGTGGTGCATATAGTTGTACAATTCTACCAAGAAAATTCACTTGTCATAACAAACACTTTCAACACCCTTTGAGACGTTTTATACACGGATAACTCCAGATGGTCAGCAGTGAAATAATATTGACTGTATGGTTTGCAGTCTGACATGGAAGAGCTTTATACTGTCAGCAAAAACATGATTTGGAACAGACTGAGACTCAAGACTATCATCTTCTATTACAAAGTTTAAAATTAAATTAAAGAAAACAAGAACAATATGGCCAGGCCAACTAGATACACGCTTAGTAATATTCCAAGTGAATATATAATGGTGGTGAAAAACAGATTTAAGGTATCAGATCTGGCAGATGGAGCACCTTAAGTGTTAGGACAGATGTTCAAAATATTGTCCAGCAAGTGGCAACAAAAATAACTCTTAACTCTTGTATTTTTACAAAAAGCTACCCTATTTTCCTACAGACTCCAAATCATCTGCTATCATAAAGACTCGTAATCAGAACAGAAGCTTCACAACTCAGTTACCTCAATGATTTCTTTTCCTCTGTTCTTGTCCTGCTTTTGTTACTCTTTATGTCCCAGTCTTGGATCTCTCACTTTTCCTTTGTTATATTAAATTTTGCATCTATTTGTATAATCTATCTATATACAATTTTATTTACATACATATATATATATATATATATATATATATATATATATATATATATATATATATATATAGGTTCACTACATAATCTCGAAATTTTGAAATACTGAATTTCAAAATCTCAAGACTATATAGTCGAAACCTCTAAATGTTGAAAGACCAGAAGCACGAAATTCAAAATCCTGACCGTACAAGCCGCTCACACCTGGTACTATTCAGATACCAGTGCGACTCACAAAGACAAAGGCAGAAGAAGCAGCGGCAATCACTCCATACCTAAATGTACTCGCATACCACAGCAGCAAACAGAAGGATTTACTGTCTCACAGTTCTAAGATTGAAAAGTGCAGGTGGTTCAGATGCTGGAATACTATAATTTATTCCAATATCCCAAGATAACGTTACATTAGCTCAAATTAATCAATCATTGACTATACTCAAAAACCAATGAACAGCTCAAACAGAGTTTAGCTAATTTCATAAGGTTAGCTTGAGTAAACAGAAAAAAGGGAAAATATACCTCTCTTGGAGATGAATTTGTTGATCAACAGACAGTTTCTTCCCTTTTTTTCTCTGACCTACTGATGATAGTGTGCTACGCTGAGTTTCTGGAACAGTTTGTAGAATAACAGAACTTTTGATAGCATGGAGCCATGATGTCACCATTTTGGAAGCCTGATGTCATAAATGGGTATCCAGAGCAACATGCTTTGGTGATTGTGACATAAACAGACAACACTTGTTAGCTACCAATCACTTTTAATGAAAAAAAAATCAAGCTGGTTTAAGTGAAGTGCTATTTATTTAACTGTCATCATGCATCTATTTTATCACATATAATTACACTGCTCTTTACACAGTGGTTCATTTAAAGCCCACAAATAGGGTATATTATACTAGAACTGGCCATTAACATTCAAAAATGTGCATCCTGATTGGTCAGCCCAACCTGCATGCCCATTGTAAAACTGAGCATACACTAACAGGAAAAATATCCAGTCGCCCATATTTTCTTCTATTAATATAAGCTACAGAGCTGTCCGGTTTTCTTAATTAAAAAAAAAAAAAAAATGAAATAAACTTTGAAATCCAAACAGGTACAAGAAAGATAGGAAAGAGAAAATACAAAGAAAATCAGATATTATTTCCTCTGCCTTGTCACTCTTGTACATCTGAATGGTTCCGGATTTCAATTTTTTTCTTTTTATTATTAAAAAAAGCAATAGAGATCTTTCTTTCTCCATTGCTTCCTTTACAAAGCACTGATGTACTGAGTAAGCATGGCTACATAAGTTCCACCTGCGTGCACAGTACATCAAGAAAGCACCATGATATGGGGAAAAAAGTGGAAGAGCATCATTGCGCCATTATACGAAAACAGTATTTAAGAAACGTAAGTAACTTTTTTCTTAAAAAATGTCATTGCATAATAGCAATAACCCATAGCTGGGTGTGGGTAATGCTGCATTTACTCACAGCTGGCTTTGTTTAGTCACTCAGGCTTCACCCTCATGACCAAACCACACCAACTGTGGGTTAATCCAGCATTACCCACACCCAGCCATGGGTTATTACTATAATAACCTCTTATACCAGTAATGGTACTGCTATGAAGTTCAGGGCTGTGCCCTTATGTCAACAGAGAAGTACTCAGATACAAAACTGGCACAGTACATGAATACACAAACGGAGACGCATAACATTTCTGTGTTAAATGCACCCATATGTGTGTGCAAGCCTACAACATATGTGTGTGTGTGTGTGTGTGTGTGTGTGTGTGTGTGTGTGTGTGTGTGTGTGTGTGTGTGTGTGTCTGTGTGTGTGTCTGTGTGTGCATCTATATCTGTGTGTACAAATTCACAGACATCCAGAATGCAGAATCACAACACAAAAAAGTTGAACTGTGTAATTCACTAAACGGTCAGAAAAGTATAAAAACAATAAAGACAGCATTTTTTACAGTGGGAAACCCCCTGCACTCCTGACATGGGGGTGGTGCCCTACTCCCCCTGCTATGTATATGTATGCCAACACTAAGGTCCTACTATCTATATTTATAATATATCTCTCTCTCTCTCTCTCTCTCTCTATATATATATATATATATATATATATATATATATATATATACTTACATACATACATAGATATGAATTTAGTAAAAATATATGTGATATCTCAGAACATTTCACTGAGCCTTAAATCATAAATTGCTCCTAAATTAATAATCCATCTCCTTTCTTTATGATTTAAAATATCTTGTTATTCCCAGTTCTTTGCTACAGATGATGTAACCCCATCATCAGTCTCAGTGAAACTTAACACAGAAGTAGGATGTTTGAGTTTGTGTTTAAGTAAAGCACTATCCTCATGAGGCATCTAATATTGCTTAAATGTAAGGATATTCTCTGTTTAAATGAACAAGATGTTTGTCCTACATAGAAAACAACACAGGAACAAACAACAACATACACTATTCATTCAATGTCACAGGTAATCAGTGTCATATTTCATGTATTTTATAAGAATTCTTAGATGTAATTTTTTTGGCATTAACTATCACAGACCTAAAACTACAATGTCCACATGGAAAACAGCCCTGAGGTTTAGGATCCAACAATCTTTGTCATTTTTTCTTTATAAGGATTTTTAAAACCAGTGAAATGAGAGTTAATATTTTTACCTGTCCTAAATGAAAAAGTACACCCATCCTGTATGACATTAGTATAAAAAGTATTACCAGTCAAAATAGGCCAAAAATGATAATGTATGTTCATTGTATCACTGCCTGCTTATATCCTGCATGGGATACAGCCAACCGTCATGCTTCCAATGTTTCAGGGCACATTCCATGCACCCAAACTTCCAGACAGCTCAGGTTGGTCTGACTAAAAATATATGTTTGTGCACCAAGCCCTTTGGAACTTTGCACCTTGTGCATGGGAGGTGAAGACCTGAACCATTATATCAACTGGTCTTCTGTATTCCTTATTAAAGCAAATAAAATTCTACTTATAGACACCATTTCCCACCTCTAATGTGTAGCTTTGTTGTTCCTCTCATCCTATCCATTAATTTTAACCCCAACTACATTATTCATTGTCTGATTTTATTAATTTCATAATCTGCTTGTCCATTGCATACACATCCAAGATGTCCCCATTTTTTTTCTCTTAATCTTTTGAATGCTTTATCTATATCACTTTAAATCTATATATCCTCAGCTTTTTCCTTAATGTCACAGGCCTCCGTATCTTCAAAAAATCCTTGTTGCCTTTCTTTCAAATCAGTGTTTTTAGGCCTTCACACACTCTTTCATTTATATTATATTTTCATAAATATCTTCTTCTGCTCTTCTCACATTTTGTTATAAAATGTATAATAAACACTTCATTTAACTTCCTTATATCCTTTGCTATCTTTCCTTTTTGTTTCTTCATACCATAATTATAATATCCTACCATAACTGCATCCATAGTAGTTATTCTTATGTGGGATTTTATCTGGTTAAATAACAATTCCTTTTTTAAAAGTTTGTATATGCATATACCCCAATAATTAACAGTATCCCTTTGTTTCTGATACCTATCAGAAAAATTCATTCTTCTTTAACAATATAATGATACAAGACTGTTATATATTCCTGTTTACACAAATCAGTATTCTCAAACAACTTCTCACCCCAAAGTTCCACACAATTATCCTTCTCAAAACTGCTTTCTTTTCTCTTTCCTCAAAAATCTTACATCTACTAAACAAATTAAATAATTTTCTGTCATTCTTTCCTCAAAAATCTTACATCTACTAAACAAATTAAATCGGTTCCTAACTTACAATGTTCAGTAAACTATTTATGTTAAGGGATAGACTTAACTATCTATACCTTTTCTCTTTCCTTTAAAGTGTTTCTTTAATCTTACTTTTTCTGTCCTTCATCAAGGAAATTTCTTCCTTTATCTATATCCCACATTATACGTTTTCTCTCATCATGCTGATAACTTTACAAATTCTCATATTTGTTTTGCATTAATAAAGCAAACCAGTTTTGTATTTCCCCGTGTATCTCCCATTTTATATGTTCTTCTTCTTGACTCCATCTAACATATCTTTTTCCCTGTTTAATTCACACATTCATTTTCCGTTACATTTTCATAATCATCTTCATTTACCTCTATACTGTTTTTTGGTAAACTGATACGATTCACATTTGCTTTTTAATCTATCCAGAAATGTCCTTTTTTTTACATTTTTGACATTAATAACATCCAGAAATACAATTCTAAAGCATCTTCTTTTTCTCTACACTGCAAATATCTTCTCTTCTTCCATTGTTCAACCTAATGTCTCTCTGAATCACAAAAAAAGACATGTTTTTGGTTGCTGGAAGTAGAGCAGCATCCCCTAAGTGCCTTCAGTGTTAATTGTGCTGAGGATATGGTGAATTTTACCATTTTACCTCATTAAAGTCACAGCACATTCTTACCCCCCTTCCCTATCCATATCCCACTATTGTCTTCAGTATTTCATGTACTTTATGACAAACAAACGTTAAATATTCCTCCAAGCCTTTTCAAGCCACTTTGGTTCTGAATTCTACAGTCACTGTTCCTTTCACCTTAAAGCTGCAGTTTGTGCAGTAAATACATGCTCACTCCATGGATAAAGCTACCTCAGTATGACAATATGTTGAGATGAGGTGCCACCTGAAAATTAAGGGGGGTTCAAATGGAATACACCCTTGCTTTGGTGCAGCTTTTGCCCCCTTTTCTTCTGCCCCAACTTCTCATCATTCTATTCATACACATTCCCATACATTAATGTTGCTTCTCATCCTTGTGTTATCCTAGTGTTTCAGTGCATCATACAGAGATGCTGTCAGCCAGATAACATATTAAAATAATATCCCATATGATGATGTCAGACAGAACATAGCTGGAAAATATACTTACCATCCCATGATGAAGGGCATAGCTTAGCAGGAATATAGACTTATCATCTGATGATATCAGACATAGCACAGCTGGAATACATGCATACCATAGCTTGGCTGGAAAATATACGTGCCATCTGATGATGATGGACACCACTGAGATGGAATATATACTTATCATCTGATAATATTAGACACAGTTTAGCTGGAATATATACTTATCACTTGATTATATCAGACATAGCACTGTTGGAATATATATTTACCATCTGATGATGTAGGACACAGCCTAGCTGGAATATCTACTTAGAATCTGAAGCTGTCAGACATAGCATAGCTGGAATATATATACACACACACACACACACACACACACACACACACACACACACACACACACACACACACACACACACACACACACACACATATATATATTGTAGGACATAGTTTAGCTGGAATATATACTTTCCAGCTGATGTGAGACATAACACAGCTGCAATATGGAATGTGTCCCTACCATCTGATGATTTAGGACATAGCTTAGCTGGAATATATACTCATTTTATGATATCGGACGTAGTACAGCTGGATTATATGCTTACTATGTGATGATGTCAGAAATAGCCCTGCTGGAATTTACATATATAGCATCTGATGATGTAGTATATTGCTTACATGGAATATATACTTCTCAGATGATGTTAAGCACAGCACAGCAAGAATATATACTTACCATCTGATAATGTTGGCCATTGCTTAGCTGGAAGATATACATAGCATCTGAAGGTATCAGACATAGCAAAGCTGGAATATAAACTTAACATATGATGGTGTTTGGCGGAGTACAGATGGAGTAAATACCTACCATATGATGGTGTAGGACATAATTTAGGTAGAAAATATACTTACCATCTGGTGATGTCGAACATAGCACATCTGGAATATATACTTACCATCTGATGAATTAGAACATAGTTTAAGCAGCAAGAAAACCCAAAAGCAGTGAGTGTGTTCCAGCAGCAGACCCAAACAGAATGGCAAGCAGAACCACAGCTAGTAACAGGCAGAAAGACAGTTTTATTAGAGGTTAGCGCTAACTTCTAATAAAACCTGTGGATTTTACAACTGCTGAGCCTTGCCTTTCTGCCTGTTACTAGCTGTAGAACATAGTTTAGTTGAAATATATGCTTACCATCTGATGATACTGGATGTAGCTTAGATGGAATATATACCTACCATCTGATGATATAGGATATACCTTAGTTGGAATATATAGTTACCATTTGATGATGCTGGGCACAGGTCAGCTGGAATATATACTTACCAAGTGATGATGTTGACCCTCCTCAGTTGGAATATATACTTACCACCAGCTGATGTTGTGCTGAAATATACAATTACCATCTGATGAAGTTGGGCACAGCTCAGCTGGAATATAAACTTACAACCTGATGATGTCAGACATTGCACAGCTGGAATATATACTTAACTTCTGATGAGACAGGACATAGTTTATGTGGCATATATACTTACTATCTGATGATATCGACCCTAACACAGCTGGATTATATACTAACCATATGAAGATGTTGACCATAGCAAAACTGGAATATGTACATACCATCTGATGATGTAGGACATAGCTAAGCTGGAAGATATACTTAATATTTAATGATATGAGCCATAGCACAGCTCAAACATATACTTACCATCTGACAATGTAGGACAAAGTTTAAGTGTTATGAATACATGTCATTTGATGATGTAATGCACAGCTTAACTGGAATATATATAACTATATGATGTTGGGCACAGCTCATCTGGAATATATACTTACCATTCGATGATATCAGATATAGTCAGATATAGTACAGTTGGAATCTATCATTATATTAGCATGTGCTGATGTAGGATATAGGTTGAATGGAATATGGAATGTACATCTCTCTCTCTCTCTCTCTCTATATATATATATATATATATATATATATATATATATATATATATATATATATATATATATATAAACTTTGATGATGCTGGACATAACACAACTGGAATATATACTTACCAGCTGATGATGTAATATATAGCTCTCCTAGAATATATACTTACCATAGGATGATATTGGATACAACACAACTAGAATATTGTTGGACTTACCATCTCAGGATGTCAGATATGGCACAGCTACAGTATATACTTGCTATCTGATGATGCAGATTATAACTTAGGTGGAATATATACTTTCCATCTACTGATGAAGGAGTTTGCAAACCTGGAATATACACCTACCAACTGAAGATGTTGGACATAGCACAGATGGAATATGTACATACCATCTGATGATGACGGACATAGCTTAGATGGAATATATCTACTTACCAGCTGAAGATGATGGACATTGCTATGGTAGAATATATATTTACCATGTGATGATGCTGGCACAGCTCAGCTGGCATTACTTACCATATAATGATGCTGGACACAGCACACAGGAATATATACGTATCATCTGATGATGTTGGACATAGCACATCTGGATCATACACTTACCATCTGATGAGCTGGATATAACTTAGATGGATTACTTACCATTTGAGGATGATGGACATACCACAGCTGGAATGTTTACTTACCATCTGATGATGTTTGCACACCTGAGATGGAATACATACTTACCAATGTTGAGCACAGATTAGCTGGAATATACACCTTATAAAGATATTGGGTGTAGCACAGCTGGAATATATACTTATCATTTGAAGGGGTTGGATGCAGCTTTGCTAGAATATAAATGTATTATCTCATTATGCTGGACATAGCCTTGGACCCACGGTAGTGGTTCTGCGGTAGCGTTGTCGCCTCACAGTAAGACGCTGTTCGGTTCGATTCTCAGCTAGAGCGTCTTCTGTGTGGAGACATGCGTGAATGGGCGTACCTTCGTTGAAGGTTGTGCATCAGGGCTGGTAACTCGGCACGTAAAAATCAAGTACCCATCATTAGTGGATCGGAGTTCCGCTGTGGCGACCCCTAACGGGGAAAAGCCAAAAGACACAACATGCTGGACATAGCCTTGCTGAAATATATACTTACCATCTAATGATGTTAGACATAAGACAGCTGTAATATATACTTACCATCTGATGCAATAGTACATGGCACAGCTGGAAAATATACTTACAATCTGATCTGATGGTATAGGACATAGCTTGGCTATAATAAATACATACCATCTGATGATGTTGGACATCGCATAGGTGGAGTATATACTTACCATCTGATGATGGTAAACACAGCTTAGCATAAATATATACCTAACATCTGGTGATGTTATAATAGCTTAGTTGGAATATTTACTTAGCATCTAAAGATATCGGACATAGTACAGCGGGGCTATATACTTTCCAGATGACAATGTTTGACATAGCCTAGCTGGAATATATATAGTAACCATGTAATAATGTCAGATGTAGCACAGCTGGAATATATATACTTGTCATCTGATGATGAAGTACATAGCACAGCTGGAATATATACTTACCATATGATGTTGGAGGACTAAGCATAGATGGAATATATAATTAAAATTGGATGATGTCGGACAAAGCATAGCTGGATTATATAAACTCACCATCTGATGACTTTGGACATAGCAAAACTGGAATAGGTACTTACCATCTGATGATGTAGGACATAGCTAAGCTGGATTTTATACTTACTATCCAATGATGCTGCCAATCACTTACCTGCAATAAATACTTGCCATCTGAGGATGTTGGACATACTTTAACTGGAATTTATACTTACCATCTGATGATATAAGATATAGCAAAACTGCAATATGTATTTACCATCTGATGATGTAGGACATAGCTTAACTGGAATAATTATTTATAATATGATAATGTATGAAATACCTTCACTTGAATATTTACTTACCATCCGATGATATCGAACACAGCACAGCTAGAATATATAATAACCTTCTAATGATGTTCGACATAGCTTAGATAGAACATATACTTACCATCTGATGATGTCAGACATACCACAGTTGGAAGAGATACTTGCCATCAGATGATGTAAGTCACAATTTAGATGAAATATATACTTAGCATTTGAAGATGTAGGACATATCTTAGTTGGAATATATGCTTACCATCTGATGACATTTACCATACCACAGTGGGACTATATACCAACCATTTGATGATGTCAGACATAGCACAACTGGAATATATACTTACTATTTGATTATGTCATACAAAGTACAGCTGTAATATATACTTACGATCTGATGAATTCAGACATCGCAAAACTTGAATCTGTACTTACCATCTGATGATCTAATATATAACAAAACTGTACTTACCATATGATGATGATGTAGGATGTACATTACCTGGAATAAATGTTTAACTTCTGATGATGTAGGAAATAGCATAGCTGGAATGTTTATTTACCATCTGATGATGTTGGATATACCTTATTCAGAATATATACTTACTATCTCATGCTGTCAGACATAGTTCACCTGGGAAATATGCATACCATCTGATGATGTTGGACATAGCGTAGCTGCAATATATACTTACTATATGGTGATGTTGGGTACAGCTAAGCTGGAATATTTACTTACCATGCAATTGTATTGGTCATAGCCCTCTGGAATATATACCTGCTATCTGATGACGCAGGATATAGCTTAGGGGGAATATATACTTACCCGCTGAGGATGTTGGACATGGTTCAGCTGGAATACATACTGTACATAGGATGATGTTGGGCACAGCTCAGTTTGAACATATGCTTAGCATCTCATAATACTGGCCAGTGCACAGCTGCAATACATACTTACCATCTGATGATGTTGTACTAAGCACAGCTATAATATTTATATATACAACTTATGATGTTGGACACAGCAAAACATGAATATGCAATTAACATCTGATGACATAGGACATAGGGTAGCTGGAATGTTTGCTGAGCATAGAGTGATGTTTGGCACCACTCAGTGGGAATATGTATTTACTATGTGGTGATATCAAACATAGCACAGTTGGAATAAATACTATCTGATGATTTAGTACAAAATGTAGATGGAATATATAGTTACCATCTGAAGAAGTAGCACATAGCTTAGCTGGAATACATATTTTTTATATGATGATCTAGAAATAGCTTTGCGTCCATATTTAATTACCATCTGCTGATATTAGACATAGCACAGCTGTAATATATACACACTGTTTGATGATGGCAGACATAGCACAGTTGGAAGATATACTTAACATCAGGTCATGTAGGTCACAGTTTATTTAGATGGAATATGTACTTACCATCTAAAGATGTTGGACATAACACACCAGAGTTCTACACATCATCTGATGATGGCTGACATAGCAAAACTGGAATAAGTACATAACATGTGGTTAAGTAGGACATAGCTTAGCTGGAATATATACCTACCATATGATGATGTTGGACACAGCTCAGCTGGAATATTTACTTACCATGTGATGATGTAAAACATACATTACCTGGAATAAATACTTGGAGTCTGATGATGTAGGAAATAGCATAGCTGGAATGTTTATTTACCATCTGATGTTGTTGGACATACCTTACTTACTCTCTAATGATTTAAGACAGAGTTTAATTGGAATATATGCTTACCACCTGATGATGACGGACAAATTGTATTCTTACCATATGATGTTAGTGGACAAAGAACACCTGAAATATGTACCTGTCATGTGATGATGATAAGCCATAGCACAACTGTAATATCTACTTACCATCTAGTAAAGTAGGACATAAATTAGCTAGACTATATACTTACCACCTGATGATGTCAGACATAGCACACCTGTACCATTTACTTACCTCCTGATGATGTCATTCAAAGTACAGCTGCAATATATATACTTGCCATCTGATGATGTTGGACATAGCATAGATGGAATACATACCTACCATAGGATGATGATGGGCACAGTTCATGTTGAATATATATTTACCATCTGTAGATATCACACATAGTTTAACCGGCATATATACTTACTTTAGGATGACATTAGGCACAGCTCGGCTGAAACATTTACTTACCACCCAATGATGTCAGACATGTCACAGTTGGGATATATACTTACCATCTGATGATGAAGGATATATCTTTGCTAGAATATATACTTACCATACAATGATTCTGGACATAGCACTGCTGAAATATTTACTTATCATGTGATAATATCACTGGTAACACAGCTGTAATATCTAGTTACCAACTGATGATATAGGACATGGTGTAGCTGGAATATATACCTACCCTATGATGCTGTTGGGCACAGCTCAGCTGGAATATGTATTTACCATCTGAAGATACCAAGCATAGCTTAACTGGAATATATGCTTAGTTTAGGATAATGTTAGGCAAAGCTCGGCTGGGACATATACATACCACCTTATGATGTTTGTCAGATCACAGCCTGAATATATACTTACCATCTGATGATGTAAGACATAGTTTAGACTGAGTATTTACTTACCATAAGATGATACTGGAAATAGTATAGCTCAAATATTCACTTACCATCTGATGATCTAGGACATAGTTAATATATACTTACTGTCTGATTATGTAAGACATGGCTTAGCAGGAAGAAGTACTTACCATCTGATGATATTGGCCAAACCACAACTGAAATATATACTTACCATCTGATGATATTGGCCATTCCATAGCTGAAATATATCCTTACCATCTGATGATGTTGAACAAAGCACAGCTGTAGTATATAATTGCCATCTGATGATTTTGGACATAGCAAAACTTGAATATACACTTAGCATCTGATGATGCAGGACATAACTTAGCTGAAATATATACTTATGATAGGATACAATTGGGCAAAGATCAGCTAGAAAATATATTTTGCATCTGTTGATGTTGAACACAGCTTTGCTAAAATATATACTTACTATATGATGATGGTAGTATACTTAGCAGCTGATGAAGTTAGGCACAGCTGAGCTAGAATATATACTTACCACCTGATGATGTCAGACATAGGACAGTTGGAATATATACTTACCACCTGATGATGTCAGACATAGGACAGTTGGAATATATACTTATCTGATGATGATGTAAGACATATTTTAGATGGAATACATGCACCTGAAGATGTAGGATAAAGCTTAGCTGGAATGTATAGTCACCATTTTATGATAGCTGCCACTGCACAGCTGGAATAAATACTTACCATCTGATGTGGGTGGAAGTAGCACATATGGAATAGATACTTACCATCTGATGATGTAAGCCATAGTTTATCTGGAAGAAGTACTAACCATCTGATTAAGTAGGAAGTAGCATAGCTGAAATATATACTTACCATCTGATGATGATGGACATAACTTAGATGGAATATATACTTACTATCAGATGAAATTAGCCGTAGCACAATTGGAGTATATACTTGCCATATGATGATGTAGGGAATAGCATAGTTGGAATATTTACTTATCATCAGATGATATCAGACATAAAACAGCTAGAATGCATACTCACCTTCTGATGATGCAGGAAATAGCTGGAATATATACCTACTATCTGATGATATTGACCATAGCACACCAGAATTATATACTCATCATCTGATGATGTCTAACGTAGCAAAACTGGAATATGTGCATGCCATCTGAGGATGTAGAACATAGCTTAGCAGGAATATATACCTATCATATGATGATGTTGGGCACAGCTCAGCTGAAATATTTGTTTACCATGTGATGATGCAAGTCATAGCAGAGCTGGAATATCTACTTACTATCTGATGATATCAGCCATAGCACAGCTGGAATATATACTTGCCACCTGATAATTTTGGACATAAATTAGCTGGACACTATACTTACTATAAGATGATATTGGGCACAGTTCAACTGGAACATATACTTACCAGCAGATGATGTTGGACATATACAGTTTGAATATATACTTACCATCTGATGATGTGGGACATATTTTAGGTGGAATATCTGCCATCCTATGATAGGTTCATAGGTAGGTACTAGACTATCGGCCCAAGGGCCTAAGTAAGCCAAGCCTACAAGGTTCCCTGGCTTTCGCCACCCAAGAAGGTTATTTACTTGTGCTTTTGTTGAGCAGGGCCATAGAAGTGATTCACAGGGTGAATTTTCTATTTCCCATCCATTCATCAAAATTTTTCTTGAAGAGTGCTAGTGAGGGACTCTGCTTGACATAGATAGGTAGCTTGTTCCAGAGTATGGGGAGTCTCTGGGATAGGAATCTATCCCTCCAGCATGTTCTCTTTATTGTGGTGACAAGGTTTAGGTCTCTAGAGTGTATAGCTTGGAGGGATTGGGATTTATTTAGGTGTAGCATGTCCAACAGCTCTGGGATTGACATTGCTTTGTATGTTAGGCAGAGATTACCTTGGAGTAGGTGATATGCTATGGAGTAAAGCTGGAGTTTTTTGAGATGGTCAGCGTAGGGCATCTGTTTGAGTCCCGTAATACTTAGTGAGGTATTTTTGTGGCTTTCCAGCTGATGCAGATGTCCTGAGGTACATTCCAAAAGGGGTGTTGTACTCAATAATGGGTCTAATGAGAGCCATGTAGAGGGGAACAGTGACATCTTTTTTTCCTGGATGAAAACCCTTTCGTGATGAGGTGTGCCATGTAGAAGGATTTCCTGACTACTGTGGGATGTGATTATCAAAGGTGAGGCTACTGTCCACTTGAGTCCCAAGGTCTCTTATCACACTTTCAGCATTAAGTGGACTGCCGCCTATGTGGTAGTTCATGGGTACCGAGTTTTTGCCAAAGGGGATGACAATGCACTTTTTGGCATTGAGCTTGAGGCCATGGCTCTGACACCAGGCATCAGTCTCAGTGAGGCCATTCTGTAGGATGTCCAAGTCATTTGGGGACTCATCTATGGCACCTAATTTACAGTCATCTGTGAACTTCATCAGCCAGAGGCCCTCTGTGTTAGCCCATACTTCAGAGAAGTAGATCCCAAACAGGAGAGGACCCAAGACTGAACCCTGTGGTACTCCACTTGCCACAGGTTTGAAGTCAGATTTGGAGTCTGCAACTTTTACAGTGTGGGTCCTGTCAGTGAGCCAGTTGGTAAACCATCTTGTGCTGTACGGATTTATACCCAATTTAGTGAGTTTATTTATGATTCCAGAATGGGGGATGGTGTCAAAAGCCTTGGCAAGGTCAAGATAGGCTTTGTGAACTGCCTTACCCTGGCCCACGGCTTTGGTGACTGTTTCAAAGAAGTCGATCAGGTTCAGGAGACATGATCTGCCCTTCACAAATCTGCACTTGGTGGGGTCCAGAGTTTGGAGGTTACCAATGTCTTTGTTTATGAGTTCCATGATGATATGTTTCATGGCCTTGCAAACCAGGCTCGTCAGGCTAATTGGGGGATAGTTCCCAGGGTCCGTGGTGGCTCTCCCTTTGTGGAGTGGTATAACAGTTGCTGTGCACCATTCAGTGGGTACAAAGCCTGTCGTGAGGCTATAATTGAACATGGTGGTTAGGTGGGGGGGCAGTTCATTCTGAGGTTTGTGTACAACGCAGCCTGGGATGTTGTCCAGTCCCATGGGTGCTGTGTTCTTGGCTTTGGAGAATGCAGTTTTCACCTGCTCATTTGTGATTGCAGAGGCACTGCATTCTTCCAGTATGGATATGGGCCCTTTAGGGGGTGGGGGTAAAATTAGCACTGTACCTATCAGCCAGGATTTTGGCGATATCAGTTGGTTACATAATTTTTGTGCCATTGTGTTGTAACTCAGAGCAGATCTGGATGTTGCCATTGAGATTCTTGACATAGTTATAGAATGCTTTGTGACTGTCCTTAGAGTCAGTGACAATCTTGTTTTCATAGCTAGCTTTGGAGGATTTTATGAGGGATCTTAGTTTCTTACTGAGTATGACCAGGGAGCTCCTCCACTCATGGGTTTTTACTCTCTTTTACAACAGTTTCTTCCTTCTGTTGTAGTGTTTGTTTATAGCAGGGGACCACCAGATTGGCTTCCTTTTTTTGGAAGAATGCATCTTGGTTCTGTTAGGGATAGCACGATCCATGCATTTGTGTAAGTGCTTATAGAGTGCATTTGTAAGATTTGGCAGTCACAACTGTATTGTCCATCTGCATGGGTGTCGTGAAGTTAGCCACTTCTGTCTTAAGAAGCATGAAGTTGGCTTTGGAAAATTTTTTTGCAGTGGTTTCCTTATTGGGGGGTGGGGCGGGATGTGGATATCTATGGTGATTAGCTTATGGTTGAATCTGACCAATGAGGAGTTGACGTCAGATGTGGAACACCGGTCACTCATACTGGTAATGACTAGGTCTAGGATATTATTGAACCTGGTAGGGGTGTGGATAAGTTGATACAGGGCATTGGCATTTATGAAATCTAGAAAGCGTTGGGCGAAGGTGTTGGCATATGACTAGTTTTCCCAGTTAATGGTGGGGTAGTTGAAATTGCCCATTATTAGGGTGTTTTGGTTGAACCCTAATATTTTCTAGTATATCAAGAAAAGAGGAGTGGGAATCCTGGGGCATGGTGGGGGATCTGTAGCAAGCTACAATATGGATTGCAGTTTTGCCCAGAGTTAGTTGCACTTGGATAATTTCAGATGCATTATGTTGGGCAACTAGCCTGGAGGTGTGGTTATCCTTAATGAATATGGACACACCTCCACCCTTGGTGTTCTGGTCCTGGTTAGATGACCGAAAGGTATGGTATGAGTTATATCCTGGCAATGCAAGTGTGCTCTCTGGAACCTTGAACCAGGTTTCAGTCACTGCACAGATATTGATGTTCTCCATTTTAAGGAGTGCCTCAAGTGAGTGCATTTTGAGGTTTAGATTTCTAGCATTGAGTAGCATTGCCCTCAGTTTTTACTTGCCTGTATCTGTTACGGTGGTGAGTTTGTTATTTGTCCCTTGCCTAAAAAAGGCACTATAGGGGCGGCAAGACCCTTAGATAGTATCTGGAATCCCAGGGGCGACAGGTGCAGGCCATCTCTGGCAAAGCATCATGGCCTGTCAATCATGTCGTCCCAAGCAGACAGATGCTAGATTCCCTTAGAATGACACCAGAAGCTTAGCCAATTGTTGAAATCAATCATTTTATCCTTGTACTGCGGTATCATTCTGGGCAAAGGTAGGATGCTACTCAGGGCTAGGGTCATACCTGCGTGGATTACAAGATCGGAGAGCTCCTCCATGTGTCTTTTCATGTAGTCCAGCGAGGTATGTCTCAGGCCATTCACATGAACATGGACAATGACTGAGTCATATTTGTACTTGTTGTGGAGTGACCGGAGTGCATGGGTTATGTGGCAGATCCTGGCACCTGACAGGCAACTAACCGTAAGATGTAGGATATAGATAGCTTAGCTGGAATATTTACTTATCATCAGATGATATAAGACATAGCACAGCTGGAATATATGCTTATATTTTAATGATATTGGATATAGCTTAGCTGGAATTTATACTTACCATATTATATCAGTCAGAGTACAGCTGGAATGTATTATTATCATCTGATAATGCTGTACAAAGTACAGCTGTAATATATTCTTATGATCTGATTATTTTGAGACAAAGCAAAACTCAAATATATACTTATCATATGATGATGTAGACATAGCTTACCTGGAATTAATAATTATCTGATAATGAAAGAAAGAGTGTAGCTGGCATATTTATTTACCATCTGATGATGTTGGATATACCTTATTTGGAACATATATTTACTGTCTCATGCTGTCAGGCATAAAAATATGTATACCATCTGATGATGTCTGACATAAATTTGCTGGAGTCTATACTTACCATCAGATGATGTCAGACAGCAGAGCTGGAATATTTATTTAACTTCAGATGGTGTCGGACTTAGATTAGTTGCAGTATATACTTACCATTTGGCGATATCTAAGATAGCACAGCTATAATATGTACTTACCTTCTGATAATGTCATAAAATGCATGGCTGCAATATATACTTACCATGTGAGGATGTCAGACATAACTTAGGTGGAATGTATGCTTATCATACAATGATGGTGGGTCAGCTCAACTGGAATGTATACTTACAACTTGATGATGTAGGACAAGGTTTAGATGAAATATATAGTTGCCATCTGAAGATGTAGGGGATAGCTTAGCTGGAATATATAATTACTATCTGATGAAATCAGCCATTGCAGAGCTGGAATGAATACTTGCCATCTGATAATGTAAGAAAAAGCTTAGCTGCAATAAATACCTATCATCTCAAGATGTAGGAACTAGTGTAGCTGGAATATGTACTTACCATCTGAAGATGTTGTAAATAGTTTAGATGAAATATATACTTGCTATTTCATGATATAAGATATAGCTCACCTGGAAAATATACCTACAATCTGATGATGTCAGACAGATTTGCTGGACTCTATACATACCATCTGATTATGTCAGACATAGCACCGCTGGAATAAAAACTTGCCATTTCCTGATTTAGGACACAGCTTAGTTGGAATATATACTTACTATCAGATGATATCAACCATAGCACAGTGGGAATATATACTTTTAATACAATGATGTAGCACATATCTTGGGTGGAATAAATACTTATGATATGACGATGTAGGAAATAGCTTCGCTGGATACTTACATACCATGTGATGATATCGGACAGAGCACAGCTGGAATGTATACTTGCTTTCTGATGATATAGGACATAAACTAGCTGGAATATAAACTTACCATCTGACGTCAGACTAGCACTGCTGGAGTATAGTCTTACCATTTCATGATGTAGGAAATACCTAAGCTGGAATATTTACTTACCATCTGATGATACTGGCTGTAGTACAGCTGGAATATTTACTTACCATCTGATGATACTAGCTGTAGTAGAGCTGGAATATTTACTTACCTTCTGATGATACTGGCTGTAGCACAGCTGGAATATTTACTTATCGTCTGATGATACTGGCTGTAGCACAGCTGGAATGTTTACTTACCATCTGATGATACTGGCTGTAGTACCATCTGATGATACTGGCTGTAGTACAGCTGGAATATTTACTTGTCATCTGATGATACTGGCTGTAGTACAGCTGGAATATTTACTTACCATCTGATGATACTGGCTGTAGTACAGCTGTAATATTTACTTGCTTTCTGATTATATCAGACATGGCACAGCTGGAATACATACTTATCTTCTAATGATGTAGGACATAGTTTAGTTGAAATATATACTGACCATCTGATGATGACGGATATATCTTTGCTAGAATATATACTTACCATACAATGATATTGGACATAGAACAGCTAAAATATTTACTTATGTAATGATGAGAAGTCCAGATGCAAGATGGGATGAGGTGCTGAAAAGATTGTATGAAAAGAACGAAAAACTATAAAGATGAGACTCCATACTGCTTGAAGGCTAAGACTATGAGGATGGGATGAGCACCACATACAGAGTGATGAGTTCTTCCTCAGCACCACCCATACTGTACTATAGGAGAAGGATAAGACAAGAGCGAAAATCACCAGAATGAGATACAAAATGAGTGTCCTTGCGGTTAGGAGCACCAGCCACATACTGTTGTGGTCCTCCTGATTTGCTATCAGTGTTATTATATAACATCATAGTACAGCTGTTGCAGTATCTCGGGAGTGCAGCTTCTTTCCTCAAGCGTGTTGTGGTTTTCTTTTGCTGCTGTAGACAACTATGCTGAGACAAGTTTGAGGACTAGACGTATGGAGTGATGATATGCATCCAAATGATGCAAAGAAGGGAAGTATAAATGAGAAATTAGGAGCAACAACTATACATGGGCAAATGTGGGCCCCACTTGAATTACTACTAACATGCTCAGATGGAACCTCATTTTAACATCCTATTGAAATGACTGAGTATTCAAAGAGGAGGCAAATAGGTCTACTTGAGGAACTCCACACACTGGATCAAATTTTGGAAGACCCCTTGATCTATTTTCTATTTGTGAGGGTCTGCCTTTGTACTGTTCAGCTTCTTTGCTACACAGTTTTGCTCTGATGGGTTGGAGGATGACTGTAGAGTGAGACTGTGCTGTCAAGCTATATCCCAAGCTAACATGGTTAGTCTACAAAGGGGATAAGATCAGGCTCCCCTTTGCTTGTTGTCATACCGCATGACTGCAGTATTGTCTGTAACAACTTGAAGTGAACCAGGAGATCAAGGATTATTCAGAGAGCTGAGTGCCTTGGTCAGAGTAAGTATCTCTTTTATATTTATGTTCTTGCCTCTGTTCTTGGTGCTGCCTCTGTCCTTGGTGTTCCAAGCACCTTGGAGTTTTTAACTCTTTTGAAACTGTTCTGCCGGCAATGTCCAAAGTGTCTGTGGTGACTAACTGCTTTGGGAAGAGGAGAGAAGGGAAGTCCTAGATTTAGTTAAATTTGATGTTGGCACCAAGTGATTTCTTTTCTGACAAACTTCAGATCTGGAATTTGAAAAGATAATGATTGTTGGTGCTGGGACTGAAGAGTCTTCACTTGGCATTGTATCTTTCTCATGTGGAGCCTTTCCAGGGATATCATAAAAAAATAAATGTCATCAGACCCAAAATATTGAGGCATTCCCTTACAGTGTCTGAGATCTGAGTTGAAAACCCTAGAAATACATTGAGGAATATATCTACTTTTTCCAGTGGAAGAAAGCTCTTTGAATTGAGGTGTTTAGTTAACATCTGAGGAACACAATTCAGTGTGAAGGAGCCAAAAAAGACTTTTGACTGTTCTCTTGGAATCCCAACTTGTGTCAGGGATTTCTCACCCAGCAGAGAGATTCTTGACACTTTGAAAAAGCATCTGCAAAGATAAGCAAGTCCTCTAAATATGGAAAAATGTGGTAACAGTGCAACCTACAACGAGCTATAAATGGAGCCAGACACTGTATAAACAATTTTGATGTAGTGGATCATCCAAAGGGTAAATCAGAGAACTGGCAATGTGATTTAGACACATAAAGCCTTAAGAAAGATCTGAGTCTGTACGAATACAGATGTTTTGATAAGCATCTTTTCAATTTATTGTTTCCCAGAAACTTAAATTATGAAGAAGGGGTAACAGGTTGTGAAGTAACAGTATTTTAACCTTGGGCACTATCACAATTTGGTTTATGAAAGAAAGATTCAGAACTGGTCTCCAAACATTTTCTTTCTTTGGCACCAAAAACATCCTTGAATAAAAGCCTTTCCCAGTCTGGGAAGGGGAACCTGTTTCTATCACTCTCTGAAACGTATTGAAGGATGGGGGAAATAGAGGAGTCAAATGTGGATGAGTAATTAACCACTTTACAGGAGGAAGTTCCTCCCATTGCCATCTGTAACCTTAAGGAATGGTCTTCAGAACCATTTTGTTTGAAACTATCAGTTGCCAAAATGAAAAATGGAGATTCTGACTTTCTAGAAGGGAAAAGGTATTGCCTTGGGGAGGGCACAATGTCCTTTAAATAGCATTCTGACTTGTTGGACTATCCTTGGTTTTGGGGGTTCCTGGATACTTTTTGGAACACCACTGCCATTTCTGTTTAAATGTCTGTTTATCAGAATTTTGCTGAGACTGTTTATTTTGTTTCTTACCATAATCTTTCTTACTTTCTTTCACCCTTTGTACTGTAGAGAGGCATAAAAGTGGGTACTCTAATTCTAAGATACTTTTTCTTCTTTTGATAATTTATTTGTTTGCTTTCTACTGAGATCCCATAAAACCTCATTTTGTCTAACAGTTTTAAGACTCAAATGCATACGTTGTGCTCATCACATCTCAATCATCCTTATCTTTGTAAGGGCACTTCATCATCTCATCCAGGATCTTTTCCAACCACATGTGTGCATAGCTTACTCCTTTCCCTGGTCTTGTCATCCTTGTGCATTTTTGTTTTGTACAGCAGCCTAGATTGGATGATGTACTCCTGAGATGTGATCCTTGAAGTATCAGATTAAACTGATGTCCAGGTTCACCATACTGGAGATATTTCAAGTGGTATTTATTCCTACCAGCATGTGGCTGTTCCCCCTTTTTCTTTACAACCCTCTTCATACACACTCTTTCAGCAGATTTAAGAATAGTCTGGGAAGATCTGAAGTGGGGATGCACTTCCCTGTGGGAATCTGTGTTTCCTTCTCTGGGTCTTCTTTTTGTCCTCATCATTGTATCGTGATTCACACGCACATCCCATTCCAGTGTCCCCCATTCTTCTTATATGCTAGATACGTACCCAAACATTGTGCATTATGTACTGCAGAGATACTCACATTTCTAGAAGGTGGTAAAGTGATGCCCAGTCTGACCATGCTGAAACAAGGACTGCTGGAAGACATACTTCTCAGGTGCTCCTAATCCTTCTGCTGTTCCTCCTCCTCACACTCTTTGTTTAGATTCGTCTTACTGCCCTCGTGCTGCACATCCTTACTGCCTCTAGATGAGCCTCGTTGTTATTATTCCACCCTTCCCGCAGCATCCTATGTGTGTAGAGCAGAATAGCAAGTGATCAGCACTGCAGAAATCCCATCTAATCACATTGTGATTCATTGTTTATGTAGCATTCAGTGTCCCATGATTGTGCACTGCATCCTCATATTATATGGAATGGATGAAAAGCACGGTTCAAGCCTTCCGCTTCTTATCCATGTCCCTTCCCAATGCTGTAGAGCTCATAGCAGAGGTACTGCTCTGCTGAGGCAATGCCCTACATGTGGGATGCTATACAAAAATGTCACGTGGCCAGATTTGTTGTACTTCAGGCAGGACATTTACTTACTGAATTAATAGTGTGTTGCTGATGTTCTTCCTGTTATCCAGGTGGTAGTAATATTTTCCGAATCCCAGATTTGTAGGGTAGCATAAGGAGGAGCTCAGTTTCTAAGTGGTTGTGTGTCACTGAAGAAGATACAGTTAGATCGATCCAGACAATACAGCTGACATCTTAGCCAAAACTAACTTATGTCTAGTAAGTGATTCTCATCCCTTCCTCTCCAGCCTTATGATGACGTCATCCAGATGCTGGTTCTCCTGACATCCTTATTCTCTTCATTTATGTTCCATCCTAGTGTTGAGGGGCTGTGTGGGGGATTGATATAATCCAGATGTGCAGTCATTTATATGGGACTACTCAAGCCATTGTTGTGGTAACTAATGTGGAGCAGACAATTTCCAGTGGGTAGCTCATGGTCCCCATCGTACACTCTTGCTGCTCATATTTGACCCATCCTGATATGTAACCTTATGTCACTCTGTAGCTCTATGCCCTTCTTCTAGCCTAGTTTGTACAGTAGAACACTGAGTAGTACTGCATCTCTCTGATGGTGCCACCAGGATATGATGTCATACCGAGGTTTTATATGATCATGACTATGATGTCACAGTTACACAAAAATGAGTCAATGGTGACTCACAGCTCCTACTGCTCATTATACCATTCTGTAGCAGCATATTCTTATAGCAGAACCATAATTTTAGTTTCAGTGAGCACAAAATTGATATTTCATGAAGTCACTCCCCATCAAACTATTTAGATTCCCCCCCACCATGTTCCACAGATTGTCCATCACCCATCCAATCTAGCTTGCAGTTTTAAAATTAGTAACTCTCCCCTTAGATTTCTAAAGCTTGAATAATCCTCTTTCATATCTTCCTAGTCACTTAGTACACACTGAAATTCTTAGAATATTAACCCATTTGTTCATCATACTTTTAAAATTTGCAACGTCTTGGACAAATCTACCAATCAATGGACAGTCTACACACTGTTATTCAGTAATAATCTTAGGAACAATACTTTTGTTTTGCTCCTGAAGAAGAAGAGGCAGAAGAACATTATTTCCTAGATTTACTAGAGATTACTGATCCCTTGAGAGCCTGATAACTGCTTCTTAGGAGCTTACTTGGGATTACGTCTACAGTTTTTCTCCTGATGAGAGAAGAAACAGAGGGTCATTTATTCCCGACTGTCTCTGACTGAGCAGTGTGGGGGGTGGGGGCTTTCCTGATTGGTCTGGTTGCTATCCAGGGCATCTACCAGGAGAAAGCTACAACAACCCTGCAGACGTCTGCATCATCTAGGACTAGACTGCTTAGCACCAAAAAGACTGAGGTATAGGTTCATAGGTTGCTACTAGGCTATCGGCCCTAGGGTCTATACAAGCCTAGCCAAACAATTCCCCGGATATTTCTTCCCATGATATTTACTTCCCTGGACCCCTGTCTAGAAGGGTGACTGACGTGATCCCTAGGGTGAATTTGCTATCTCCCATCCAATCGTCAATGTTCATTTTGAAGAGGGCCAAGGAGACACTCTGCTTGACATGTATGGGCAGTCTATTCCAGAGTATGGAAAGTCTCTGGGTCAGGAACTATTCCTCCAGCATGTTTTGTTCATTGTGATGACAAGGTTTAGATCTCTGGAGCATGTGGCTCTGAGGGATTGGGATTTCTTTAAGTGGAGCATGTCCAACACCTCAGGGTTTGACATGGCCTTGTATGTTAAGCAGAGATTGCCTCTGAGTAGACGATATGTCACAGAATATAGCTGGAGTTTTTTTAGATGGTCAGCATAGGGCATCTGCTTTAGGTCTGTGATTCTTTTAGTGAGGAATTTCTGCGTCCTTTCCAGCTATTGCAGATGTCTTTTGCGGTACATACCAAATGGGGCGTTGTTTTCTATAATGGGTCTAATAAGGGATGAGTACAGTGGAACAATGACCTAATTTTTCTGGATGAAAAGCCCTTAGTGATGAGGTGTGCCACATAGAAGGATTTCCTGACTGTTGTGGCGATTTGGTTATCGAAGCTGAGACCACTGTATACCTGTGTCCCTAAGTCTCTCATGTCACTTTCGGTGTTTAGTCTACTGCCACCTATGTGGTAATTCATGAGTACATGGTTTTTCCCAAAGGGGATAACTATACATTTATTGGCATTAAGCTTGAGCCCATGGCTCTGACACCAAGCATCTGTTTCTGTAAGGCCCATTTGTAGAATATCCACATCATTTGGGGCTTCAGTAATGGCTCCCAGTTTGCAGTCATCTGCAAACTTTTGTTAGCCAGAGTCCCTTAGTGTTGGCCTGCACTTCAGAGAAGTAGATGCTAAACAAGAGCGATCCCAAGACTGAACCCTGAGGTACTCCACTTGTCACTTGTCTGGAGCTGGATTTGGAGTCAGCCACTTTTACAGGGTGGGTTCTGTCAGTAAGCCAGTTGGCAACCCATCGAGTGATGTAGGGATTTATTCTCAGCTTAGCAAGTTTATCTATGATTCCAGAGTAGAGAATGGTGTTGAAGGCCTTAGCAAGGTCCAGATAGGCTGTGTGGAAAGCCTTACCCTCGTCTACAGCTCTAGAGACTGATTCAAATATGTCAATCAGGTTCAGAAGATAAAATCGGCCCTTCACAAACCCAAACTGGGTGGGGTCCAGTGTTTGAAGGTTGCCAATGTCTTCGTTTATAAGTTCCATGATAATGCGTTCCATGACCTTGCAGATCAGGCTTGTCAGACTGATGGGATGGTAGTTCCCAGGATCCAAGATGAATCCCTCCTTGAGGAGTGGGATAATTGTAGCTGTGCGCCACTCAGTAGGCACAAAGCCTGAGGTGAGGCTATGATTAAACATGACACTTAGATGAGGTGCCACTTCATTTTGTAGTTCATGTAGTACACAGCCCGGGATGTCATCTGGTCCCATGGATGCTGTATTTTTAGCTTTTGAGAGTGCGGTTTCTACCTGTGTGGTCATGATTACTGGAATTTGGCAATCTTTTGGTATTGAGATGGACCCTTTAGTGGGTGAGAGGTGGGTGAAGTTTGCACTAAATCGATCTGCCAGGATATTGGCAAGATCCTTGGGATCAGTATATTTAATGCCATTCTGTTGTAGCTCAGAGCAGATCTGAGCATTGCCATTTAGATTCTTGACATGACTATAGAATGTCTTGTGGTTGTCTTTGGAATCTTTGGCAATTTTATTTTCGTAACTAACTTTCAAGGATTTTATGAGGAATCTCAGCTTCTTACTGAGACTGGTAAGGGAGTTTTTTGCATCCTGGGATTTTCCTCTTTTCTGCAACAGTTTCTTCCTTTTATTGTATAGTTTGTTTATGACAGGGGGACCACCAGATTGGCTTCCTTTTTTTGGAGGAGAGAGTCTTGGTTCTATTTGGGATGGCACAATTCATGCTCGAGTGGATGTGCTCATACAGTGCCTTAGTGTAGGATTCAGCAGTCGAACTTTCAGCTCCCATCTGCCTGGGTGCCATGAAGTTTGTCACTTCTGACTTAAGTAGCATGAAGTTGGCTTTGGAGAAGTTTTTTACAGAGGTTTCCTTACTGGGGGGTGGGGGTGGTGTGTGGATGTCAAGGGTGATTTGCTTATGGTCAGACCTCACCAATGAGGGGATGACCACTGGCGTGGAGCATCTATCTCCCATGTTGGTAATGACCAGGTCTAGGATATTGGAACCCCTGGTGGGACAATGGATTAGTTGATCCTGGGCGTTGGAATTTATGAATTTCAAGAACCGTTGGGAAAAGGTGTTGGTACCCGAGTAGTTTTCCCAGTTAATGGCAGGGTAGTTGAAATCATCCAGTATTAGGGTGTTTAGTTGTATCTTAATATTTTCCAGTATGTTTAGAAAGGTGTAGTGAGAATCTTGGGGCATGGTGGGGGATCTGTAGCAAGCTACAATTTGGATTGCAGTCTTACCTAGTGTTAGTTGCACCTGGAGAATTTCAGATGCATTGTGTTGGGCAACTAGCCTGGAGGTGTGAATATTCTTGGGGAATATGGGCGCTCGTCCACCTTTAGTGTTTCGGTCTTCGTTTGGTGGCCGAAAAGTGTGGTAAGAGTTGTAGCCTAGTATTTTAGGGTTGCTGTCTGGAGTCTTGAACCAGGTCTCAGTTACTGCACAGATATCAATGTTCTCCATTTTTAGGAGTGCCTCGAGAGAGTGCATTTTGAGGTTTAGACTTCTAGCATTGAGTAGCATTACCTTCAGATTTTGCATGCTTGTATCTGTTACAGTGGTGGTTTTGTCCTTTGAACCTTACCTAAAAAAGGCACTATAGAGGTGGCAAGAGCTTTAGCCAGTAACCTAATTCCCACGGGTGACAGGTGCAGACCATCTCTGGCAAAGCATCATGGTTTGTCGATCATGTCATCCCATGCAGACAGATACTGGATCCCCTTTGAATGACACCAGAAGCTTAGCCAATTGTTGAAGTCAATCATTTTGTCCTTATACTGTGGTATCATTCTGGGCAAAAACAGGATACTACTCAGGGCTAGGGTCATACCTGCCTGGGCCACATGATCCAAGAGCTCTTCCTTGTCTTTTTTCATATAGTATAGGGAGGTACGTCTCGAGTCATTTACTCCAACATGGGCAATGACAGAGTCGTATTTGTACTTGTTGTGGAGTGACTTGAGTGCATGCGTTATGTGGCGGATCCTGGCACCTGACAGGCAGCTGACTGTAATTTTCTCCTTGCTCAGCCTGGTGAGTGGGACATCAGTGTGCCTGACTATAGGGTCACCTATGACTAAAGTGTTGGGTACGTTGTCTTGCCTTAGGGGCTGTTGTTGGGTGGCAAACTGGTGCTGTGAGCTATGTGTCACTTTGATTGTGACTGGTGTTTGTTTACATTTCATCTTTGGAGGTCCTTGTTGCTTGGATAGGTTAATGTTAAGGGCTTCCACATATGTGGGTTTAGTGTTGCTATGTGTGAGTGTTGATGATGTAGGTTTTGAAGGGCTATGTGTTGCTTGAGGTGTAGTGGAGGTGTTAACCTTCTCCTCTTGACTGTGTAGCACAATCTTGGCTGGAGAGAGCTTTGCTTCCATTTTGGCTATGTAAGTGCATCTTTTACAGGTTGCAGTGTTGGATGGTAGGAGGAGAGGGTTGTCTGCGTACATGAGACAGTTACTGCATTTCCCCAGTAAGCCCAGATTCACCAGGTGGACAGGAGAAATCACCGGAAGCTGACCCTTGGACATGCTGTTTAGGTGCTTTTTTTGTAAAGTACAAGAGCTGTTTTCCCTTACCTTTGCAAGGTACTTTGTAATTATAGGCTGTTTAGTGCCTATGATTAATTTCTCCTTATTAACAAGGACAGTTGAGTGCTTGTATCAGTTTAAGGCTTCCTAGTACTTTCCAGCAGGTTCTAGAGCAAGTGCTAGTCACAGGGGTTCAGATTTTAGTGCTACTACTGAGAAACCAGCTAGTTCTAAGGGAAAATTTGAAGAGCAGACTTTCTGTCACCTGGAATAGTTTAACCATAGCCCCGCCGTGCTGGACGATGTGAAAAATGCACAAACACACGTGTTTTTAAGCCAGAAAGTTGAAAGAGATAGAAATCAGCCCAAAATGGTTAACAAAATTACAATTTCAGAGCTGGAAACCACTCCTCTAGTGTTAGATAGGCAGTACAATGCTCACCACTCCCACTGGTAGGCAGTATGACTTCCCTCTACCACAGCAAGGTTTGGATAGCTCTAAACACAGAAAATAAAGTCCTGAAACCAGCAAAGCCTGGGATTTGGACTATACTAGCTAGGAAAGGCAGGAAACGAACAAGCAAGATAGTATTTTTTTTTTTTTTTTGGTTAAAACAGGCTAAACAATGCAATAATACAGTAAATAAACACAGAAAAGGCTAACACACTTGAGTGTGTAGCCCTAAACAGTAAATGCAATTTAAACTCTACAAAATTAGCAATTTAAAACTTTTTGAATGAAGCAAGGCAAGTGCACAACTGAAAAATGATTTAAGAGGCAGTAATACAGTAGAATAAGTAGCTAGTCTACATATACAGAAAAGTCTCTATATACAGAAAAGCACCTGAAACACACTAAAACAATTCAGATGCAGTGCAACATAGAGCACTTGAGTTGTAGCAATACTAAGGCAAATACAGTTTTAATAAATGCACTAAAATATACTCTGTATTTCCAAAAAGTTTCAGAAGCACAGTCAGAACACAAGGAGATTCAGGCACAGTTTTATTTGTAAGAAAGGGAGAAAGGAGGAACAGAAGGAAAGAACCTAAGTGGGTTGGCCTTCTCAGATGTTCTCTCTGTATTAGGTAGAATGAGCTAATGACACTAGAGTGGGAGGGGTGTCCCAGATCAAATTTACAGTAGGGGCGGGCAACTGCAAAGCCACAAAGTGTAACAGCAAGACACCAGTAGGGAGGGTGGGGACCAATATTAAAGCTAGTAGCCTACACTCTTTTAGACAGTAAACACTACAGAAATGTTTATCACAGCAGTGAGCCACAAAATGAAAGTTTTTGAACAGATAAAGGTGCAAGGAGACTCTACAGAATGCTTTTAACTGCAAACAAATCAGTTATATGATACACTCCTTGGCAGGAAATCAGAACAAACAAATAGGTGCTTAACAAGTACAGAAAATAGCAATAAAATACAGTAAAAAGTATGCAGCAGGCAGTAAAAAGTGTTATATATAAATTGCTAGAAGCAATAACCAGTATAAATAAGCCAAAAAACCAGGATACTTATTGTTATATATCTCAGATCAGAGTTGTAGTCAATGCCCCTCCTTCACTCGGCTCAGTGTGTATAGACAGAAATCCTCTCAAAGTTAGGGCTTAAATACCAGAAGATACAACCATAGACAACTTTTTTAAAAAAGCTCAAAAGAACCAATGAGTGTTTACTCCAAGCCGTAGACCACCCAACCCCCACTAGCCAGCAGCCACTCTACATAATCCTACCATGAAGGTAAAGAAAGGCTTCTGCTAATTCAAGATGGCCTGGTCATGTGCTCAGAGCAATCACTGCAAAAACAAACAGGCCCAAAGGCAGAAAATCTGAAATGGGACAATACTAAAGCTAGTAGCCTACACTCTTTTAGATGGTAAACACTACAGAAATGTTTATCACAGCAGTGAGCCACAAAATGAACGTTTTTAAACAGATAAAGGAGCAAGGAGACTATAGAATGCTTTTAACTGCAAACAAATAAGTTATTTGATACACTCCTTGGCAGGAAATCAGAACAAACAAATAGGTGCTTAAGAAGTACAGAAAATAGCCATAAAACACAGTAAAAAGTATGCAGCAGGCAGTAAAAAGTGCTATATATAAATTGCTAGAAGCAATAACCAGTATAAATAAGCCAAAAAAAACAGGATACTTATTATTATATATCTCAGATCAGAGATGTAGTCAATGCCCCTCCTCCACTCGGCTCAGTATTAGTGCTACTATTTTGCTTCTGGAGAAATAAAAAGCAAGGGGCATTGATTCTCTGCTGTGTGAAGTTGTGGTAATACGAGCATTTCTAGTAGCCAGGTAGTAACCAATAGGTGAATCGCTACTTCCATCATTTTTGACCAACCAAATTCTGTCTTTTCAATACATTCTGCTAGACTAGCTACTGTCTAACCTAACTTCAGAGTTTCTCCGAAAATACTTCAATTATGTTCTACTGTGGTAGTTTCCCTCCAACTTTCATGTACTACGCAAGCCCCAGTTTTCACCTTCTGCCAAAATGCCTTATTTGTCTGCTGTCACCGCATCTGTGGCCAGTCTGATTGCATTATGTATAACAAGACAATGTAGCAATCATATGCTTACAGAAGGTTCACTGCTTCAACCTCCCAAAGGGACAACCTGTGAAAGATGCAAATATTTAAGAAACAGAGGCAGTTCTCTCCCATCAGCCTATTATCAGTAAGCATCAAACCTCCACAACAACACATCAGTGACAAGACACTACTAGACCAATAACATATGCCAACGTCCCCTAGACCTCAGTGTAAAACACCTCAAAAGCCCCTTGGAACTCACTGTAAAATACCTCAGCCTCTAGTGCACAAAAGCCATGAAACTTACCTAGGAATCATCAGGAATGCAGGCCTAACGAAATGCTGAACAGGAGGAAGCTGACTAGTGTGAGTAAGAAATGAAGTGGTGCATATACTTGTACAATTCTACCAAGATAATTCACTTGTCATAACAAACACTTTCAACACCCTTTGAGATGGTTTTATACATGGATAACTCCAGATGGTCAGCAGTGAAATAATATTGACTGTATGGTTTGCAGTCTGACATGGAAGACCTTTATACTGTCAGCAAAAACATGATTTGGAGTAGACTGAGGCTCAGACTATCATCTTCCTATTACAAAGTTTAAAATTAAATTAAAGAAAACAAGAAAAATATGGCCAGGCCAACTAGATACAAGCTTAGTAATATTCCAAGTGAATATATAATGGTGGTGAAAAACAGATTTAAGCTATCAGATCTGGCAAATGGTGCATCTTAAGTGCTCGGACAGATGTTCAAAATATTGTCCAGCAACTGGCAACAAAAATAACTCTAACTCTTGTATTTTTACATAAAGCTACCCTATTTTCCTACAGACGCCAAATCATCTGCTATCATAAAGACTCCTAATCAGAACAGAAGCTTCACAACTCAGTTACCTCAGTGATTTATTTTCCTCTGTTCTTGTTCTGCTTTTGTTGCTCTTTATGTCCCAGTTTTGGATCTCTCACTTTTCCTTTGTTGTTATTATATTAAATTCTGTATTTGTATAATCTATCTATATATATAATTATATATACATATATATATATATATATATATATATATATATATATATATATGTGTGTGTGTGTGTGTGTGTGTGTGTGTGTGTGTGTGTATAAATATATATATATATGTACTGCCTCAAAACATAGCAGACAAGTGACAAACTGAAAGAAAGTTAAGATTAGATGACAGTCTAATTTCCTGTGACTTAAACATGCTCTTTGCAGGGACAAATGATCAATCCTGCTGATTCTCTTTTTCTGACAAAGTTTAGTAACTCTTTCCAAAGCCGCTCACACCTTGTACTATTCAGATACCAGTGCGACTCACAAAGACAAAGGCAGAAGAAGCAGCGTCAATCAGTCCATACCTAAATGTACTCACATACCACAGCAGCAAACAGAAGGATTTACTGTCTCACAGTTCTAAGATTGAAAAGTGCAGGTGGTTCAGATGCTTGAATACTATAATTTATTCCAATATCCCAAGATAAAGTTACATTAGCTCAAATTAATAAACCACTGACTATACTCAAAAGCCAATGAACAGCTCAAACAGGGTTTAACTAATTTCATAAGGTTAGCTTGAGTAAACAGAAAAAAGGGAAAATATACCTCTCTTGGAGATGAATTTGTTGATCAACCCACAGTTTCTTCCCTTTTTTTCTCTGATCTACTGATGATAGTGTGCTACGCTGAGTTTCTGGAACAGTTTGTAGAATAACAGAACTTTTGATAGCATGGAACCATGAGGTCACCATTTTGGAAGCCTGATGTCATAAATGGGTATCCAGAGCAACATGCTTTGGTGATTGTGACATAAACAGACATCACTCCTTAGTTAGAAATCACTTTTAGTGAAAAAAATCAAGCTGGTTTAAGTGAAGTGCTATTTATTTAACTGTCATCATGCATCTATTTTATCACATATAATTACACTGCTCTTTACACAGTGGTTCATTTAAAGCCCACAAATAGTGTATATTATACAAGAACTGGCCATTAACATTCAAAAATGTGCATGTTGATTGGTCAGCCCAACCTGTCTGCCCATTGTAAAACTGAGGATACACTAACAGAAAAAAGTCCAGTTGCCTGTATTTCTTCTAGTAATATATGCTACATAGCTTTCCATTTTTTTTTTAATTAAGAAGCTTATGAAATAAACTTTGAAATCCAGACAGGGATGAGAAAGATAGGACAGAGAAAATACAAAGAAAATCAGGATTATCTTTGTATTTTCTCTGCCTTGTCTCTCTTGTACATCTGAATGGTTTCAGATTTCAATTTTTTTTCTTTTTATTATTAAAAAAAACAATGGAGATTTTTCCATTGCTTCCATTACAAAGCACTGATGTACTGAGTAAACATGGGAACATAAGTTCCACGTGCATGCACAGTACATCAAGAAAGCACCATGATGCAGGGAAAAAAGTGGAAGAGCATCATGGTGCCATTATGCAAAAACAGTATTTAAGAAAAGCAAGTAACTTTTTTCTTAAATAATGTCATTGTATAATAGCAATAGCCCATGGCTGTGTGTGGGTAATGCTGTATTTACCCATGGTTGGCTTTGTTTGGTCACTCAGGCTTCACCCTCATGACCAAACCACACCAACTGTGGATAAATCCAGCATTACCCACACCCAGACATGGGTTATTGCTATATTATACTGGCAAAGCAGTCATACAAATCTTTATATCAAATACATGCATATGTATCTCTTTTAACTGTTGCTTTCTTCTCACATTATACAAATCTAGCTACTCGTTATGAATTTGTGAATTTGTATATATATTTAGATATAGATATATAAACAGATATATGCTTGTAAGTTAACTCAATTAATGCATAGGTCTGCTTGCTACTTTCTAAGTCAGTGTTAACATGTATTAAAAGGTGACTCTGTTTCCAGGCTTTGTAAGACACTAGATAGTCCTGAAGTAGCCTAAACTGATTCCTTTTTCTTTTACACCTCTATTTGGATGGGACTTTTCAAATACTACAGTAATAGTTTATTGAATTGTTAGAATTTAAAATGTTTTTGTTAACAGTTTACAAAGGAAGTGATTCAAAGATGCAGTGCATAGTGCATCTGGCATGGGTTGTGGGTTTAATTCCATATATTCTTGCACAGTTCACAGACAGAGGTGAGATACCATGGAGAAGCAGAAAACCATGATATACTGACAGATTATAAATGCGCATGTACTATATGCTTGTCTGTGTAAGAATAACATATTACACAATGGCCTCTTATGCCAGTGATGGTACTGCTATGAAGTTCAGGGCTGTGCCCTTATGTCAACAGAGAAGTACTCAGATACAAAACTGTCACAGTACATAAATACACAAATGGAGACACACAACATTTCTATGTTAAATACATCCATATGTGTGTGGATGTATGGCTGTATTTAACATTTCTATGTGAAATACAGCCATATGTTGTAGGCTTGCACACACATATGGATGTATTTAACATAGAAATGTTAAATACATCCATACATCCATACACATATGGATGTATTTAACTTTTCTATGTTAAATACATCCATATGTATGTGCAAGCCTACAACATATATTTGTGTGTGTGTGTGTCTGTGTGTGTATACATCTATATCTATGTATACAAATTCACAGACATCCAGAATGCAGAATCACAACACAAAAAAGTTGAACTGTGTAGTTCACTAAACGGTCAGAAAAGTATAAAAACAATAAAGACAGCATTTTTTACAGTGGGAAACCCCCTGCACTCCTGACATGGGGTGGTGCCCTACTCCCCCTGCTATGTACATGTATGTCAACACTAAGGTCCTACTAGCTATATTTAGAATCTATAGCTACAATATATCTATATCTATACCTCTCTCTCTCTCTCTCTCTATATATATATATATATATATATATATATATACATATATACACATACATAGATAGATATGAATTTAATAAAAATATATGTGATATCTCAAAACATTTCACTCAGCCCTAAATCATAAATTGCTCCTAAATTAATAATCCATCTTTCTTTATGATTTAAAATATCTTGTTTTTCTCACTTCTTTGCTACAGATGATGTAATCCCAGGAATCTCAGAGAAACTTAGCACAGAAGTAGAATGTTTCAGTTTGTGTTTAAGTAAAGCACTACCCTCATGAGCGCATCTAATATTGCTTAAATACAAGGATATTCTCTGTTTAAATGAACAAGAGGTTTGTCCTACATAGAAAACAACACAGGAACAAACAACATACACTATTCATTCAGAGTCACAGGTAATCAGTGTCATATTTCATGTATTTTATAAGAATTCTTAGATGTAATTTTTTTGACATTAACTATCACAGACCTAAAACTACAATGTTCACATGGAAAACAGCCCTGACGTTTAGGATCCAACAATCTGTGTCATTTTTAATTTATAGGGATTTTTAAAACCAGTGAAATGAGAGATCATATTTTTACTTGTCCTAAATGAAAAAGTACACCCATCCTGTATGACATTATTATAAAAGGTATCACCAGTCATAATAGGCCAAAAATTATGAACAATGTATGCCTGCTTATATCCTGCTTGGGATACAGCCAACTGTCCTGCTTCCAATGTTTCAGGGCACATTCCATGCACCCAAAGTTCCAGACAGCTCAGGTTGAGCTGACTAAAAATATATGTTTGTGCACCAAGCCCTTCGGAACTTTGTACCTTGTGCATGGGAGGTGAAGACCTGAACCATTATGCCAACTGGTCTTCTGTATTCCTTATTAAAGCAAATAAAATATGACTTATAAACAGTATTGCCCACCTCTAACTCTTAGCTTTGTTGTTCCGCTCATCTCATCCATTAATTTTGACCCCAACTACATTTTTCATTATCTGATTTTATTAATTCAATAATCTGCCTGTCCACTGCATACGCATCCAAGATGTCCCCAATTATTTCTCTAAATGTTTTGATTGCTTTATCTATATCACTTTCCAAATCCATATATTCTCAACTTTTTCCTTAATATCACAGGGCGATATCTTCAAAAAATCCTCGTTACCTTTCTTTCAAATCAGTAATTTTAGACCTTCACATGCTCTTTCCATTTATATTATATTTTCATAAATATCTTCTTCTGCTCTTCTTATATTTTGTTATAAAACTTATAATAAACACTTCATTTAACTTCCTTATATCTTTTATCTTTCCTTTTTGTTTCTTCATACCATAATTATAATATCCTGCCATAACTGTATCCATAGTAGTTATTCTTATGTGGGATTTTATCTGGTTATATAATGATTCCTTTTTTTTAAGTTTGTATATGCATATACCCCAATAATTAACGGTATCCCTTTGTTTCTGATATCTATCAGAAAAACTCATCCTTCTTTAACAATAAAATGATACAAGACTGTTATATATTCCTGTTTACACAAAATCACTATTCTCAAACAACTTTTCACCCCAAAGTTCCACACAATTTCCTCCCCAAAGCTGCTTTCTTTTCTCTTTCCTCAAAAATCTTACCTCTACTAAACAAATTAAATAATTTTCTGTCATTCTTTCCTCAAAAATCTTACATCTACTAAACAAATTAAATAATTTTCTGTCATTCTTTCCTCAAAAATCTTACATCTACTAAACAAATTAAATAGGTTCCTAACTTACACTGTCCACTAAACTATTTATATTAAGGGATAGAAGACTTAAACTATCTATACCTTTTCTCTTCCCTTTAAAGTGTTTTCTTTAATCTTACTTTTTCTGTCCTTCATCAAGGAAATTTCTTCCTTTATCTATATCCCACATTATACGTTTTCTCTCATCATGCTCATAACTTTACTTCTTATATTTGTTTTGCATTAATAAAGCAAACCAATTTCCCCTTGTATCTCCCATTTTATCTTTTCTCCTTCTTGACTGCATCTAACATATCTTCTTCCCTGTTTAATTCACACATTCATTTTCAGTTACATTTTCATAATCACCTTCATTTACCTCTGTCATTATTTTGGTAAACTGATAAGATTCACATTTGCTTTTTAATCTATCCAGAAATGTATTTTTTCTACATTTATGACATTAATAACATTCAGAAATACAATTTTAGCAGCATCTTCAATTTCTCTATGCTGAAAACATCTTCTCTTCTTACATTGTTCAACCAAATGTTTCTCTGAATCACAAAAGTAGAGCAACACCCCCTAAGCGTCTTCAGTGTTAATTGTGCTGAGGATATGGTGAATTTTACCATTTTACCTCATTAAAGTCACAGCACATTCTTACCCCCCCTTCCCTATCCATATCCCGCTATTGTCTTTAATCTTCAGTATTTCATGTACTTTATGACAAACAAACGTTAAATATCCCTCCAAGCCTTTTCAAGCCACTTTGGTTCTGAATTCTACAGTCACTGCTCTTTTCATCTCAAAGCTACAGTTTGTGCAGTAAATACATAATCATTTCATGGATAAAGCTACCTCATTCTTACAATATGTTGAGGTGAGGTGCCACCTGAAAATTTAGGGGGATTAAAATTGCATACACCCATGCTTCGGTGCAGCTTTTGCCCCCTTTTCTTCTGCCCCAACTTCTCATCATTCTATTCATACACATTCCCATACTTCCTGTTGCTTCTCATCCTCGTGTTATCCTAGTGTTTCAGTGCATCATACAGAGATGCTGTCAGCCAGATAACATATTAAAATAATATCCCATATGATGATGTCAGAGAGAACATAGCTGGAAAATCTACTTACCATCCCATGATGAAGGGCATAGCTTAGCAGGAATACAGACTTATCATCTGAGGATATCAGACATAGCACAGGTGGAATACATGCATACCACAGCTTGGCTGGAAAATATATGTGCTATCTGATAATGATGGACACCACTGAGAAGGAATATATACTTATCATCTGATAATATTAGACACAGTTTAGCTGGAATATATACTTATCACTTGATTATATCAGACATAGCACTGTTGGAATATATATTTACCATCTGATGATGTAGGACACAGCCTAGCTGGAATATCCACTTACAATCTGAAGCTGTCAGACATAGCACAGCTGGAATACGCACACACACACACACACACACACACACACACACACACACACACACACACACACACACACATTATTTATATATATATATATATATATATATATATATATATATATATATATATATATATATACACACCACCTGATATAGGGCATAGTTTAGCTGGAATATATACTTTCCAGCTGATGGTGTCAGACACAACACAGCTGGAATATGGAATATGTCCCTACCATCTGATGATTTAGGATATAGCCTAGCTGGAATATATACTTGCCATTTTATGATGTCGGACATAGTGCAGCTGTATTATATACTTACTATCTGATGTGTCAGAAATATCACAGCTGGAATTTACAAACTTAGCATCTGATGATGTAGTACATTGCTTACATGGGATATATAGTTATCAAATTATGTTAAACACAGCAAGAATATATACTTACCATCTGATAATGTTGGCCATTGCATAGCTGGAAGATGTACATAACATCTGAAGATATCAGACATAGCAAAGCTGGAATATAAACCTAACATCTGATGGTTTTTGGAGCAGTACAGCTGGAATAAACACTTACCGTATGATGGTGTAGGACATAATTTAGCTAGAAAAATATACTTACCATTTGGTGATGTCGAAGATAGCACAGCTAGAATATATACTTACCATCTGAAGAATTGGAACATAGTTTAGTTGAAGTATATGCTTACCATCTGATGATACTGGACATAGCTTAGTTGTAATATATACCTACCATATAATGATGTAGGACATACCTTAGCTGGAATATATAGTTACCATTTGATGATGCTGGGCATAGATCATCTGGAATATATACTTACCATATGATGATCTTGACACATCTCAGTTGGAATATATACTTACCACCAGTTGATGTTGTGCTGAAATACATAATTAGCATCTGATGAAGTTGGGCACAGCTCAGCTGGAATATAAACTTACAACCTGATGATGTCAGACATTGCACAGCTGGAATATATACTTAACTTCTAATGATACAGGACATAGTTTATGTGGCATATATACTTACTATCTGATGATATCGACCCTAACATAGCTGGATTATATACTCGCCATATGAAGATGTTGAACATAGCAAAACTGGAATATGTGCATACCATCTGATGATGTAGGACATAGCTAAGCTGGAAGATATACTTAATATTTAATGATATCAGCCATAGCACAGCTCAAACATATACTTACCATCTGACAATGTAGGAGAAGGTTTAGCTGTTATGAATACATATCATTTGGTGATGTAAGGCATAGCTTAACTGGAATATATATACCTATATATGATTATGTTGGGCACAACTCGTCTGGAATATATACTTACTATCTGATGATATCAGATATTGTCAGATATAGTACAGTTGGAATCTATCATTACATTACCATGTGCTGATGTAAGATATAGGTTAAATGGAATATGGAATGTACATCTCTCTCTCTCTCTATATATATATATATATATATATATATATTCTATATATATTTTTTTTTTAAACTTTGATGATGCTGGACATAACACAACTGGAATATATACTTAACAGCTGATGATGTATTATATAGCTCGCCTAGAATATATACTTACCATATGATGATATTGGATATAACACAACTAGAATATGGTTGACTTACCATCTCAGGATGTCAGATATGGCACAGCTATAATATATACTTACTATCTGATGATGCAGATTATAACTTAAGTGGAATATATACTTTCCATCTACTGATGAAGGAATTTGCAAACCTGGACTATGCACCTACCATCTGAAGATGTTGGACATAGTACAGAGGGACTATATACATACTATCTGATGATGAAGGACATAGCTTAGATGGAGTATATCTACTTACCAGCTGAAGATGATGGTCATTGCTATGGTAGAATATATATTTACCATGTGATGATGCTGGCAAAGCTCAGCTGGCATTACTCACCATATAATGATGGTGGATATAGCACATAAGAGTATATATGTATCATATGATGATGTTGGACATAGCACATCTGGATCATACACTTACCATCTGATGAACTGGATATAACTTAGATGGATTACTTACCATTTGAGGATGATGGACATACCACAGCTGGTATGTTTACGTACCATCTGATGATGTTTGCACACCTCCGTTGGAATACATACTTACCAATGTTGAGCACAGATTATCTGGAATATACACTTACCTTATAAAGATATTGGACGTAGCACAGCTGGAATATATACTTATTATTTGAAGGGGTTGGACACAGCTTTGCTAGAATATAAATGTAATATCTCATTATGCTGGACATAGCCTAGCTGGACTATATACTTATCACTTTATGAGGTAAGACATAGCAGAGCTGGAATATATACTTACCACCTTATGATGTCGAACATAGCAAAACTCAAAAATGTACTTGCCATATAATGATACAGGACATAGATTAGCTTGAATGTATGCTTAGCATAGAATGATGTTTGGCACAGCTCAGTTTGAATATATACATAGTGTGTCAGATATAGCAGAGCTGGAAGATATACTTACCATCAGATGATATAGGTTATAGATTAGATGAAATATATACTTACCATGTGAAGATGAAAGATATAGCTTAGCTGGAATAATTATTTACCATATGATAATGTATGAAATATTCTCACCTGAATATTTACTTACCATCTGATGATATCGGACATAGCATAGCTAGAATATATACTTACCTTCCAATGATGTTTGACACAGCTTAGATAGAAGATATACTTACCATCTGATGATGTCAGACATACCACAGCCAGAAGATATACTTACCATCAGATGATGTAAGTCAAAATTTAGATGAAACATATACTTAGCATTTGAATATGTAGGGCATATCTTAGTTGGCGACACTGACCATAGCACAGTGAGACTATATACCTACCACTTGATGATGTCAGACATAGCACACCTGGAATATATGCTTACTATTTGATGATGTCATACAAAGTACAGCTGTAATATATACTTATGATATGATGATGTCAGACATCGCAAAACTTGAATATGTGCTTACCATCTGACGATCTAGTACATAACAAAACTCAGATATGTACTGTACTTACCATGTGCTGATATAGAACATACATTACCTGGTATAAATACTTACAGTCTGATGATGTAGGAAATAGCATAGCTGAAATGTTTATTTACCATCTGATGATGTTGGACATACCTTATTCAGAATATATACTTACAATCTCATCCTGTCAGCCATAGTTCACCTGGAAAATATGCATACCATCTGATGACATTGGACATCAATTTGCTGGAATCTATGCCTACAATCTAATGATGTCACACATAGCACAGCTGGAATAATGAATTAATAGTTTTTGATGTACGACACAGCTTAGCTGGAATACATACTTACTATCTGATGATATAGAACATAACGCATTAAGAATATATATACCTTGTGATGACGTAGCACATAGTTTAGCTTGAATATATACTTACCATCTGATGATGTCGGACATAGTGTAGCTGCAATATACACTTAATATATGGTGATGTTGGCTACAGCTCAGCTGGAATATAGCTAAGTTGGACAGAGCACAGTTAGAATATATACTTACCTTCTGATGATGTACGACACAGCTTAGCTGGAATACATACTTACCATATGATGATGTTTGGTACAGATCATCTGGAATATTTACTTATCATGTGACTGTATTGGTCATAGCTCGCTGGAATATATACCTGCCATCTGATGATGCAGGATATAGCTTAAGGGGAATATATACTTACCAGCTGAGGATGTTGGACATAGGTCATCCGGAATACATACTGTACATAGGATATTGTCGAGCACATGAACATGGCCTGAAGAAGTGATTTTATTGCGAAAGCACTCACCTGTGTTTGAATAAAAGTCTATTTGGATTTAACAATGCTCTTTGCCATCTGCTTTTTATTGGTTTGCTGTGGTACTGATGCAGGATATATATCTTAGGGGGAATATATACTTACCAGCTGAGGATGTTGGACATAGGTCATCCAGAATACATACTGTACATAGGATATTGTCGAGCACATGAACATGGCCTGAAGAAGTGATTTTATTGCGAAAGTACTCACCTGTGTTTGAATAAAAGTCTATTTGGATTTAACAATGCTCTTTGCCATCTGCTTTTTATTGGTTTGCTGTGGTACTGATGCAGGATATATATCATAGGGGGAATATATACTTACCCATTGAGGATGTTGTACATAGGTCATCTGGAATACATACTGTACATAGGATGATGTCGAGCACAGCTCAGTTTGAACATATATTTACCATCTCATAATATAGATGTAATATATAGTTACCATCTGAAGATGTAGCACATAGCTTCACTGGAATACATATTTCTTCATATGATGATGCTGGAAATAACTTTTCTTCCATATTTAATTACCATCTGTTGATATTAGACATAGCATGGCTGGAATATATACATACCATCTGATGATGGCAGACATAGCACAGTTGGAAGATATACTTAACATCAGGTCATGTAGGCCACAGTTTAGATGAAATATGTACTTACCATCTGATGATGTTGGACATAACACACCAGAGTTATACACTCATCATCTGATGATGGCTGACATAGCAAAACTGGAATAAGTACATAACATGTGGTTAAGTACGACATAGCTTAGCTGGAATATATACCTACCATATGATGATGCTGGACACAGCTCAGCTGGAATATGTACTTACCATGTGATGATGCAGAACATACATTACCTGGAATAAATACTTGCAGTCTGATGATGTAGGAAATAGCATAGCTGGAATATTTATTTACCATCTGATGTTGGACGTACCTTATTTGGAATATATACCATCTGATGATGTCGGACATCAATTTGCTGTAATCTCTACCTACCAGAAGATGCTGTCAGACATAGCACCACTGGAATATAAACTTACCATTTCTAGATGTAGGACATTAGTTTAGCTGGAATTTATACTTACTGTCACATGATATCAGCCAAAGCACAGTGGGAATCTATACTTTTCATATGATGATGTGGCATATAACATAGCTGGAATAAATACTTACCATATGATGATGTAGGAAATAGCTTCTCTGGATACTTACATACCCTCTGATAATGTCAGACATAGCACAGTTGGACTATATACTTACCATCTGATGATGTAGGAACTAGCTTCTCTGGATACTTACATACCATCTGATAATGTCAGACATAGCACAGTTGGACTATATACTTACCATCTGATGATGTAGGAACTAGCTTCTCTGGATACTTGCATACCCTCTGATACTATCAGACATAGCACAGTTTTTAAAATACAGGAAATTACATGTTGACAAGGACTGTGACACCTTGTTACTGTTTGTTTAATCACACAGTATTTTTACGGGTTTTATCAGTTTAATTACTTAATTTTTTAATTAAACAATTTGTATTTCATTTGTGTTAGTATTTAAATGCTTTGCAGAGGGTAATTTGTTGCATTCTGAGGAAGTCTTGGGATGAAAGCGGGTATTAAACATTGGAGTACGCTATTGCACCTTGGTCTCTCATCTCGTGCTTTGACTTTGATTTTATTTACTTGGTTTTTTGCTTTGTTTGGTTTTCTTGGTCTTTTTGGAGCAATGTCTGAAGTAGGAGATGACGAACTACTGAATCTATCGGTTCATGCCACACCAACATCGGGGGCTACTACTTTAAGTGAACTTTTGACTGCAACTCTATTAGACATACAGAGTTCTCTTAAAATCCTGGTTTCAAAGGCCAACGAGAAGGTACGTGCTGACGTAAGACACAAGAGTGGGGCTGATACATTGAGTCCCAATTCATCTTTTCAAGAGCTGGATACAGTTATTGAGGTTGCCGACAAGCGTGACAAGGATTATTGCCGGGTTGCGGCGTCTGCTTCATGTGGGAAATCTTCATCGGACAAATTTGCTTGCTGCAGGTCAGTTCAATCTTTCCTGGATGGGGTGCGAACTGCTTGGCTGTTCAGGTAAAGAGCACCAAGTTTCCAATTCTGTTGATATTAACAACAAACGCAGCCTTTTATTGAGACTACTAAAAAGACACCGTTCACTTGATTTAGAAAATTGCTACTTCAAACGCTGCATTGAGTTGGGCATAGTCCCTAAGGGACTAAGATTTTTCAAATGCCCTAATGGCGTAACTGGTAATTCACCTTTCTTTAAGACTTTAGTTAATTTTTCAATGCAGCTGGTATTGATTTTTTAAAGTTACTCATTGATAACAATCTTGGCAAGATGAGTGATTTAAGGGAAGAGACAGTGTTGGTTGAAAGCTAATTAAAAGCCTGTTGGGTGATACCAAAGCGAGTGAGTTGTTTGAAGCTTTACATGAAGAGCTAGAGCAGCACACGGCTGAAGTTACTAGCCGTAAGCAGGTTAAACTAACCCGCGATGTTATTTCTTATGACAACCACACTGCCTACAGCAACTTTGCCAATAAAAGCAACTTTTTAACATCTAAAGGCGAGTTTACTCGCCAGAACGTTTCAAACCGGTGGGGTAAAAGAAATCACAGTGTTGTTACTAATGGTTCGAACGAATCCAGACTGGCAGGTGCTTTTAATGTCACTGATGATAACGGCAAACATCTAGAGCGCCAGCAAACCATCGGTACCAGTGACATTATTCTTGATAATGATTACAATGCTAAGGTTTGTAGCAATAGTGATGTCAGTGCTGAGAAAGAAATTACAGACAACAATGACAAAGAGACTATTGGACATTCTATTAACAACGATGGGTCAGTTAGACCTAAAGTTAAGACTGCGACTAATACCTTTGTTAACACCACAACAGGCCCCTCTCCTTCATCTACTTTTTTCAACAAGAAAGGCAATCACAGCAGCAGGAACACTGTACTGACCCGAAGCCAGACCTTTCTAGGGTCGAATTCTTCGGGCGTTTAGTATCATTAATTTGACTGACCATCGTTTCTCTGACTGTGAAACCAGTGTTTTAAAGTTTGGATTGAATTTCATTCCTACGTCTAGAGCCAATTTTACTAACGCCATCATTGACATAAAGAAATTCACCAGGAAATTGAATTTACATTATTTGTTGAATTTTTTAACTAAACAAGAACAAAATGAGAAGATTTTAATAAAACCATCAGATTTCACCCCTCATTTACACCACACCATCAAGGTGTTTGAGGAACAATGTATACAAGACATTACAAAAGTTTTGAATGAAAATAGGTACATTATCGACAATTTAACTAAGGATGAAAGATTGGCCTTGAAAAATCTGAAATCACTTTGCAAGGATTTCAGATTTATGAAAAGTGATAAAGGGGGCAATATTGTTGTTATGAGCCAAGAGGCATACAACAACAGAATGTCAGATATTGTTAACAATCGTGATGAGTATGAGACTATTAGTCTCTATGATATTAATCGCAGGGTGCGTTTCATACACTCCGAGCTATATGGCTTATTTATGACAGGAGACATTACTCGTGAGGTTTATGATTTTGCGTAGTTACTAAGCCGGAATAGGGGTTATTTTCGCATACCTAAAACCCACAAGAGTACTGGAAAATCCCCACTCAGACCTATTGTTTCCTGTCCACACTCTGTTACTGAGGGTATTTCCTTGGTTATTGATGCTGTGTTGGGCTCTATCTTGGTTGATGAAATTTCATTCATTAAAGATTCGTGGCATTTCTTAAGTAAATTTGGGATATTTTGCAGGAATGTGGTTTTGATCCTTTAATTCATATCATTTTCACCATTGATGTTGTCTCTTTGTACACCTGCATTCCCCGCTTTAGGAATAGATGCAGTTTGTGATTTTTGTTTAAGAAAAATGGTGGGTTCACCCCAATGTTATCTCTACCATCAGGTTATTTTAGAATTGATCTTGGAGAATATTTTTTCTTTTTGGAAAGAAGTATTATAGACAAAAGAAAGGGGTGGCCATGGGTTCACCAGCTGCTCCAGCTTTTGCCAATTTAGTTATGGCCTGGTGGGAGTTTGGAGTTATGCCAACTTTGAACAGGAAATTTAACATCAGGTTCTATTGTCGTTTTATTGACAACTTACTGTTTGTTATTGAGGGTGATTCCTCTACAGTTGACAGGTTGATTTTGGACATTAACTCATCTTCTGAGTTTTTGAATTTTACCAAGGGTTGTGTAGGACTGCAGGTCAACTTCTTGGACGTATTATTGTATTGGGATGAAAATGACTTTAGGTTTCACAGTAGAATTCATCGTAAAGAGACATTTACTAATGGATACTTACATCATTCAAGTAACCACCCTGGGCATGTTATTAAGAACATCCCTCGTGGTCAATTCATACGAGCTAGTCGGATGACGTCAAAATATAGTGATCTCCTTGATGAATTTAACATCATCATTTCTTTATTTAGTCAGAGGGGATGTAATATTGTTCAACTGACACAGTCAAGGGACGAGATTTTGAGTAGACGCTCTTCTTCTTTTAGAGCTTTATTAGATTTTCCTACTTTGCCAGATAGCGCTATCGGCAACTTAAATATGAAAAATGACATTAATCCACAAGTCACGTGCTCTTTAGACATTAGTTCTGATGGAGGACACATTAGGCAAATTATCATCAATAATTGGAAGATTATAAATGGTAACAACGACATCAGGAAAACAGTGGGTGACCGACCTTTGTTTGTTTTTAGGAATCACAACAACTTAAAGAAAATTTTAGAACGCAACACTCATGTTCAATCTAATGTACACACCAACAAGATTGGGATGCATTGTTGTCATAGTTGCAACACGTGCAGGTTTATTTCTGAGGGACCTTACATCAAAATTGAAACCATTGACAGAACCTTTAAGGTTCCTGGTTATGTTGATTGTAACTCAATGGGGGTTGTCTATATTAGCCAATGTTCTGGATGTTCAGCATTCTACATTGGAATGACGACCAGATGTCTCAAAACCAGGATCAGGGAGCACTTGTACAGTATTAAAACTAAGGACGAGAACAATGCTCTTTTTAAACATTCAGTTGTTTGTAATTCTTTTAAAAAATTTTTATTTTCTATTTTGGATATTGTGCATTCTGATCTAAGAGCAGGTGATTTTAAAAATTATTTAGAACAACGTGAGACTATGTGGCAAATTAAACTCAATTCAGATAAATTTCCAGGATTAAATGACACCATTAATGTGAAATGTTTTTTAAAATACAGGAAATTACATGTTGACAAGGACTGTGACACCTTGTTACTGTTTGTTTAATCACACAGTATTTTTATGGGTTTTATCAGTTTAGTTACTTAATTTTTTAATTAAACAATTTGTATTTCATTTGTGTTAGTATTTAAATGCTTTGCAGGGGGTAATTTGTTGCATTCTGAGGAAGTCTTGGGATGAAAGCGGGTATTAAACATTGGAGTACGCTATTGCACCTTGGTCTCTCATCTCGTGCTTTGACTTTGATTTTATTTACTTGTTTTTTTGCTTTGTTTGGTTCAGTTGGACTATATACTTACCATCTGATGATGTAGGAAATAGCTTCTCTGGATACTTACATACCCTCTGATACTATCAGACATAGCACAGTTGGACTGTATACTTACCATCTGATGATGTAGGAAATAGCTTCGCTGGATACTTACATACCATCTGATAATGTCAGACATAGCACAGTTGGACTATATACTTACCATCTGATGATGTAGGAAATAGCTTCGCTGGATACTTACATACCATCTGATAATGTCAGACATAGCACAGTTGGACTATATACTTACCATCTGATGATGTAGGAAATAGCTTCTCTGGATACTTACATACCCTCTGATACTATCAGACATAGCACAGTTGGACTATATACTTACCATCTGATGATGTAGGAAATAGCTTCTCTGGATACTTACATACCATCTGATAATGTCAGACATAGCACAGTTGGACTGTATACTTATCTTCTGATGATGTAGGAAATAGCTTCTGGATACTTACATACCCTCTGATACTATCAGACATAGCACAGTTGGACTATATACTTACCATCTGATGATGTAGGAAATAGCTTCTCTGGATACTTACATACCATCTGATAATGTCAGACATAGCACAGTTGGACTGTATACTTATCTTCTGATGATGTAGGAAATAGCTTCTCTGGATACTTACATACCCTCTGATACTATCAGACATAGCACAGTTGGACTATATACTTACCATCTGATGATGTAGGAAATAGCTTCTCTGGATACTTATATACCATCTGATACTATCAGACATAGCACAGTTGGACTATATACTTACCATCTGATGATGTAGGAAACAGCTTCTCTGGATACTTAAATACCATCTGATAATGTCAGACATAGCACAGTTGGACTATATACTTACCATCTGATGATGTAGGAAACAGCTTCTCTGGATACTTAAATACCATCTGATAATGTCAGACATAGCACAGTTGGACTATATACTTACCATCTGATGATGTAGGAAATAGCTTCTCTGGATACTTACATACCCTCTGATACTATCAGACATAGCACAGTTGGACTATATACTTACCATCTGATGATGTAGGAAATAGCTTCTCTGGATACTTACATACCATCTGATAATGTCAGACATAGCACAGTTGGACTGTATACTTATCTTCTGATGATGTAGGAAATAGCTTCTCTGGATACTTACATACCCTCTGATACTATCAGACATAGCACAGTTGGACTATATACTTACCATCTGATGATGTAGGAAATAGCTTCTCTGGATACTTACATACCATCTGATAATGTCAGACATAGCACAGTTGGACTGTATACTTATCTTCTGATGATGTAGGAAATAGCTTCTCTGGATACTTACATACCCTCTGATACTATCAGACATAGCACAGTTGGACTATATACTTACCATCTGATGATGTAGGAAATAGCTTCTCTGGATACTTATATACCATCTGATACTATCAGACATAGCACAGTTGGACTATATACTTACCATCTGATGATGTAGGAAATAGCTTCTCTGGATACTTACATACCATCTGATAATGTCAGACATAGCACAGTTGGACTGTATACTTATCTTCTGATGATGTAGGAAATAGCTTCTCTGGATACTTACATACCCTCTGATACTATCAGACATAGCACAGTTGGACTATATACTTACCATCTGATGATGTAGGAAATAGCTTCTCTGGATACTTACATACCATCTGATACTATCAGACATAGCACAGTTGGACTGTATACTTACCTTCTGATGATGTAGGACATAGATTAGCTGGAATCTATACTTATCATATGATGATGTCAGACATATCACCACTGGAATATAGACTTACCATCTGATGATGTAGGAAATACCTAAGCTGGAATATTTACTTACCATCTGATGATACCGGCTGTAGTACAGCTTAAATATTTACTTACCATCTGATGATATCAGACATATAGTGCAGCTCGAATACATACCTGCCCCCTAATGATGGAAGACGTAGTTTAATTGGAATATATACATACCATCTGATGATGATGGACATATCATATTCTTACCATACAATGATATTGGACAAAGAACAGCTGAAATATTTACTTGTCATGTGAGGATGATAACCCATAGCAGAACTGTAATATCTACTTACCATCTGATGGTGTAGGACATAAATTAGCTAGAATATATACATACCACCTGATGATGTCAGACATAGCACACCTGTACCATATACTTACTACCTGATGATGTCTTTCAAAGTACAACTGTAATAGATATACTTACCATCTGATGATTTTGAGTAGGCCACGGTGGTGCAGTGGTTAGCATTGTCACCTCACAGCAAGAGGTTCTCCTGTTCAATTCTTGGCTGGAGCTCCTACTGTGCGGAGTCTGCATGTCCTCACCATGGTCGAGTGAATTTAAAGACATGCAGGTAGGTGCAAGCATGTGTGTTCCTTCCTTGAAGGTTGGGCGCTGGGCTGGCAACTCAACACCATAAAAATTCACTGCCAGTCATTAGCGGACTGGAGTTCTGCTGTGGCAACCTCTAACCAGGAAAACCTGAAAGACAGTTTACCATCTAATGATGTTGGACATAGCATAGATGGAATACATACCTACCATATGATGATGATGATGGGCACAGTTCAGGGTGAATATATACTTACCATCTGAAGATATCAGACATAGTGTAACTGGAATATATACTTAATTTAGGATGATATTAGGCACAGCTCAGCTGAAACATTTACTTGCCACCCAATAATGTCAGACATGTTACAGGTGGAATATATACTTAACATCTGATGATAAAGGATATATCTTTGTTAGAATATATACTTAACATACAATGATTTTGGACATAACACAGATGAAATATTTACTTATCATTTGATAATATCACTGGTTACACAGCTGTAAGATCTAATTACCATCTGATGATATATGACATAGTATAACTAGAATATATACCTACCATATGATGATGTCGGGCACAGCTCAGATGGAATATGTATTTACCACCTGAAGATACCAAGCATAGCTTAACTGGAATATATACTTACTTTAGGATGACATTAGGCACAGCTCGGTTGGAACATATACATACCACCTTATGATGTTTGTCAGAGCACAGCCTGACTATATACTTACCATCTGATGATGTAAGACATAGTTTAGATAAAATATATACTTTGTCTGATGATGTAAGACATGGCTTAGCAGGAAGAAGTACTTACCATCTGATGATATTGGCCATACCACAGCTGAAATATATACTTACAATCTGATGATATTGGCCATACTACAGCTGAAATACATCCTTACCATCTGATGATGTTGAATAAAGCACAGATGTAGTATATATAATTGCCATTTGATGATTTTGGACATAGCAAATCTTGAATATGCACTTAGCATCTGATGATGTAGGACATAACTTAGCTGAAATATGTACTTATGATATGATACAATTGGGAAAAGATCAGCTTGAAAATATACTTTGCATCTGTTGATGTTCAACACAGCTTTGCTAAAACATATACTTATTATTTGATGATGGTGGTGGGCATAGTTCAACTGGGATATATACTTAGCAGCTGATGAAGTTGGGCACAGCTGAGCTAGAATATATACTTACCACCTGATGATGTCGGATATAGGACAGTTGGAATATATACTTACCACCTGATGATGTCAGACATAGGACAGTAGGACTATATACTTATCTGATGATGATGTAAGACCTAGTTTAGATGGAATACATGCATCTGAAGATGTAGGATAAAGCTTAGCTAGAATGTATACTCACCATTTTATGATAACTGCCACTGCACAGCTGGAATATATACTTACCATCTGATGATATAGGAAGTAGCACAGCTGGGATATATACTTAGCTGAGCTGGAATATATACTTATCATCTTATGATATTGGATATAGCACATCTGGAATATATACTTACCATCTGATGATGTAAAAAGTTGCACAGCTGGGATATATACTTAGCTTAGCTGGAATATATATACTTACCATCTTATATTATTGGACATAGCACATCTGGAATATATACTTACCACCTGATGATGTATGAAGTGGCACAGGTGGGATATATACTTATCATCTGATGATATAATACATAGTTTATCTGGAAGAAGTACTAACCATCTGATTAAGTAGAAAGTAGCACAGATGAAATATTTACTTACCTTCTGATGATATTGGACATAACTTAGATGGAACATATACTCACTATCAGATGATATTATCTGTAGCACAACTGAAGTATATACTTGCCATATGATGATGTTGGAAATAGCATAGATGGAATATTTACTTACCATCTGATGATATCAGACATAGAACAGCTAGAATGCATACTCACATTCTGATGATGCAGGAAATAGCTTAGCTGAAATATAAACCTACTACCTGATGATATTGAACATAGCACACCAGAATTATATGTTCACCATCTGATGATGTCTAACGTATGATGATATTGGGCACAGCTCATCTGAAATATTTGTTTACTATGTGATGATGCTAGCTATAGCACAGCTGGAATATCTACTTACTATCTGATGATATTGTTTATTTTTATTTTTTATTTTACATTTGTTGACCGGGCTAGTCTAGCTGGATATATGTCCATTTTCAGTAGACGCCGGGGAGATAAGCTCCAAAGTTAAAATGAATTTATATTAAAGAAATACATGAAAATTACAGAGTAAAAGAAAACATTATAACTGGTGACATAGTTATAAAGTGTAAAAATGCAGTAAGTAGAACATAAATGGTAAAAATATTGTTGCAAAAATATTGTTACAAGTGACATTCTTGGAGAATACTAGCATAATGTACAGTAATTGAGGATAAAGGAAAGTAAGAAGAAAATAGCAGTTATGTAAGTACATCTAGTGGTATAACATGTGGAAAGAATATGTATAAAAAAACACTCATTTTTTTTTTGTTTTATATATAAAGATAGTAAGAAGGAAAAATAGATCAGTGGGTGTAAATATGAAGTAGATTTAGGGTTCTAAAGGTCTAGAATGTAGTCAGGTGCCAGGAGCTAGAGTTAGTCAGGATTAGTACAGGGGCACAGTCATTGTGATTTGAGGTAGAGCTTAAGTTTCTTTTTAAAGAGAGATTTAGAGGGAATAGTAGAAAGTTCAGAGTGAAGCAGGTTCCAGTGTTTTCCAACAGTGTTAGAAAAAAGGGAATCTCCAGCCTTGTTGTTTGCTTTGTCAATATTTACAAGAAGTTTGTGTGCGGATCATAGGGACTTTAGGCTATGGTAGGGGTAAATAAGAGTAGATAGTATAGGTGTTTTGCCAGGTTGATATAGGATTTGATGGGCTATGGCTAGTTGATTAATTTTTAGTTGCTGCTGAAATTCAAGCCAGCCTAGTTGCTTTAGATTAGTGCAGTGGTGGGTTCTGTAAGGGTTACCTGTAGCAAATCTGGCTATGTTGTGGTAGGAGTGTTCTAATTTCAAAAGATTCTTTTTTGATAAGTTAGTAAATATGGGTGAGGCATAGAGGAGGGGAGAGATAAGGTGGGAGTGGGCAGTAGTTATCCTAGAATCTGGAGTGAGGAAAGGTTTGATTCTGTAAAGAGAGCCTATTTTTTTATTGATAGTTTTCAAAGTGTTGCTTATATGTGTATCAAAGTTAAGGTTGTTGTCAATGGTAATGCCTAGTAGTTTGGTAGTAGGATCTTATGATATAGGTGTGCCATTTTTAGATGTTATTGTAAAGTCTATATGGGGAGATTTACTGGAAGGTGTGAAGAGAAGGATTTTAGTTTTTTTTGGGTTAAGTAGGAGACAGTGTTGTGAAAACCATTCTTTTACAGAATTAAATATGTGTTGTGTGAGGGAGTGAAGATCTGATACAGATGTGGCTGAGCAAATTAGTGTAGAATCATCTGCATATTGTATGCATGTATCTTGGGGAACTACTTGGTGGAGGTCATTGATAAATAAAGAAAATAGGAGGGGACCCAGTATGGACTCTTGGGGGACACTAATGTTAACAGGTAGCTGGGAAGATAGAGTGGAGTTCCAGAGTACTGCTTGATGTCTGTTATTTAAGTAGGATTTGAACCAGTTAATAGGTTGGATTTCAAGTGACAAAGATTGAAGAATGTGTATGAGTATTTGGTGGTTGACCATGTCAAAAGCCTTGGACAGGTCTAAGAAAAGTGCAGAGGAAAGGGTGTTATGGTTACGATTTTTGTTGATTGTATCTGTAAAGGTGAGGAGGGCAGTGGTGGTACTGTGGGATGGTCTGAAACCATGTTGGGTATTAGAGAGTAAGTTATTTTGGAGAAGATGGTCAAGCAGTTGCTTGTGTATACATCTTTCCATAATCTTAGATAAGGGAGAGAGTAGGGCTATAGGGCGGTAGTTTGAGATTTCAGTAGAATTTCCACCCTTATGAAGAGGAATAATATGGGAGACTTTCCAAAGTTTAGGGACATATCCCTCAGTGATGGTTCTGTTGATCAGTATGGAAAGTGGGTAGGCTATGGAATTGGCTGCTAATTGCAAGTATTCTGCGGGTAGTAAATCAGCAGAGGGAGTACATGGTTTGAGTTTTTTGATAAGGGAGAGAATGTAGGTTGTTGGGACAGGTTGGAAAAGAAATGGGGGAGGTGGGTTTAAGTTGCCTTTAGATATAGTTGTGTTTTTGCTAGAGAGTTGACTGGCTAGGGTTTGAATTGTTTCAGTGAAAAAGGAATTAGAGTCATTAGCAATTTGGTTGAGATTCTTTATGTCAGAGCCTTGTGGGTTGGGTGTGATAGGTTTACTTGGCTGTAGTGACTGATTTATGTTTGCCCAGAACTTTTGTGGGTTACTTTGGTGAGTTTGCTGAGATTTCAGGTAATAGTTTTTTTATCGGTCATTATTGATTTTTTGGTCTCATTTCTCAGTTGTTTGTAGTGTTGGTAATCCGTTGTGTTTTTAGTTAAGTGAGATTTGTTCCAGATTTTATTTCTGAGATGGATTTTTTGCTTAGTTTCTTTGAGAGCCAAGGGGCAGATTTAGTTCTAATTCTAATAGAGCGAGTGGGGGCATGGTAGTTGAGTATGGCTAGAAACTTAGCATTAAAGAAATCTACAGCTTCATCAAGAGAAAGGTGTTTTAAGGGGGACCAGTTACATGCATTCAGTTCACTTTGAAATAGCTCCAAGTTGAAGTTTTTTTTGGGTTCTGATTGTTCTAGTTATGTTTTGGATAGGTGGGTTGGTTTTGAGCCTGATAATGTAGGTTAGTAAGTGATCACTTATATCATCAGGGAGGGTTCCTGTTACAAATGTATGGGGTTGATTGTTGGTGAGTATCCAGTCTAAGGTGCTTTCTTTTTTGTTAGTTTTATTTGTTCTAGTGGGGGAGGTGATAGTTTGAGAGAATCCATAAAAGTTAATATGGCTAGTAGGATGTTTGTTGTTACAAGATTGCCAATCAATGTTTACGTCACCTAGGATAATTGTTTTTTGGGGTAAGTTTAGTGATAGCCAACATAGGATGTTTTCGATGGTAGAAATATTATTTCCTGGGGGGACATAGATGCAGATAATAAAGATAGATTTGACTGAGTTTAGTTTAAGTTTGGTAATAAGAATTACAGCATTAGAGTCCTGAAGAGGTTTTTGGTGGAAAGTGGTTATTTGAAGGCTAGATTTAAATAAGATAGCTACTCCACCACCTTTTTTTGGTACTCTGTCAAGACGCAAGATATTATAGCCAGGAGGGATGATTTCAGTGTCTTTTGTTGACGGTTTTAACCAGGTTTCTGTTAGGAAAATAATATCAAAGGAATAGAGTTATAAGAAAGCATGGAGTTGTGTTGTTTTGTTATTAACACTACGTATGTTGAGGTTAGCTATTGAGAGTGAGTTGTTAAGTTTTTTAAGTAGGGGGTTAGCAGTGGGGTTTAGGATAAAGGTCTGATTTATAGAGAAGCTAATTGGACCTGGGTTTGGGTGAATATCGCCATCATTTAGTGAGAGTAGTAGAGTTAAATATGCAGTGTTTGTATATTTACTTTGAGGAAGGGATAGTCTTTTAGGATTTAGGTGAATATTTTTTATGTGCGTTATCCTATGATATTTAGATAAAAGATAGCTAGGTGTGGAAGTAATGTTGATGTGATGGTATTGGTAGGTAGGAATTGAAGAGGTAGCTTGTTTAGTTGGGTTGGGAAGGTGTGATAGTAGTGGGTGTTCGTAGGAGGTTATAAGGTGTGCTAATATTAAAGGGGGAAAAAGTGAGAGCATGAGTAAGGTATGTTTGAGTACTAGGGTGGGGAGTTTATACATTGTAAAGGTGGGTATTGAGTTCTAGTTACTAGTTCAAATATAGTGGGTGTGGTATTGCAAGGCAAAGGTAATGGTGGTCTGTGACATAGCTATTGACATGGCTATTGGCCATAGCACAGCTGGAATATATACTTGCCACCTGATAATTTTGGACACTATACTTACTATAAGATGATATTGGGCACAGTTCAACTGGAACATATACTTACCAGCAGATGATGTTGGACATATTTTAGGTGGAATATCTGCCATCTTATGATGTAGGATATAGCTTAGCTGGAATATTTACTTATCAGATGATATTGGACATTGCACAGCTGGAATATGTACTTATATTTTAATGATATTGGATATAGCTTAGCTGGAATTTATACTTACCATATTATGATATCAGGCAGAGTACACCTAGAATGTATTTTTACCATCTGATAATGTTGGACAAAGTACAACTGTAATATATTCTTATGATCTGATGATGTTGGGCATAGCAAAACTCCAGTATGTACTTACCATATGATGATGTAGACATAGCTTACCTGGAATTAGTACTTATCTGATGATGAAAGAAAGATTGTAGCTGGCAGATTTATTTACCATCTGATTATGTTGGATATACCTTATTTGGAACATATATTTACTGTCTCATGCTGTCAGTCATAAAAATATGTATACCATCTGATGATGTCAGACAAATTTGCTGGAGTCTATACTTACCATCAGATGATGTCAGATAGCACAGCTGGAATATTTACTTACCTTCAGATGGTGTAGGACTTAGATTAGTTGCAGTATACACTTACCATCTGATGATATCTAAGATAGCACAGCTGAAATATCTACTTACTTTCTGATAATGTCGTACAATGCATGGCTGCAGTATATACTTACCATGTGAGGATGTCAGACATAGTTCAGCTGGAATGTATGCTTACCATAGAATGATGGTGGGCCAGCTCAGCTGGAATGTATACTTACAACTTGATGATGTAGGACAAGGTTTAGATGAAATATATAGTTGCCATCTGAAGATGTAAGGGAATAGCTTAACTGGAATATATACTTACCATCTGATGATATCAGCCATTGCAGAACTGGAATAAATATTTGCCATCTGATAATGTAAGAAAAACCTTAGCTGCAATACATACCTGTTATCTCATGATGTAGGAACTAGTGTAGCTTGAATATGTACTTACCATCTGTAGATGTTGTAAATAGTTTAGATGAAATATAAACTTGCTATTTCATGATATCAGATATAGCTCACCTGGAAAATATACCTACAATCTGATGATGTCAGACATAGGTTTGCTGGAATTCATACTTACTATCTGATTATGTCAAGGAATAGCACTACTGAAATAAAAACTTGCCATTTCCTGATTTAGGACACAGCTTAGTTGGAATATATACTTGCTATCAAATGATATCAGCCATAGCACAGTGGGAATATATACTTTTCATATAATGATGTAGCACATATCTTAGCTTGAATAAATACTTATGATATGATGATGTAGGAAATAGCTTCGCTGGATACTTACATACCATCTGATGATATTGGACAGAACCCAGCTGGAATGTATACTTGCCTTCTGATGACATAGGACACAGATTAGCTGGAATATAAATTTACCATCTGACATCAGACATAGCACTGCTGGAGTATAGACTTACCATTTCACGGTGTAGGAAATACCTAAGCTGGAATATTTACTTACCGTCTAATGATACTGGCTATAGTACAGCTGGAATATTTACTTACTGTCTGATGATACTGGCTGTAGTACAGCTGGAATATTTACTTACCGTCTGATGATACTGGCTGTAGCACAGCTGGAATATTTACTTACCGTCTGATGATACTGGCTGTAGCACAGCTGGAATATTTACTTACCATCTGATGATATTGGCTGTAGTACAGCTGGAATATTTACTTACCATCTGATGATACTGGCTGTAGTACAGCTGGAATATTTACTTACCGTCTGATGATACTGGCTGTAGTACAGCTGGAATATTTACTTACCCTCTGATGATACTGGCTGTAGCACAGCTGGAATATTTACTTACCATCTGATGATACTGGCTGTAGCACAGCTGGAATATTTACTTACCATCTGATGATATCAGACATGGCACAGCTGGAATACATACTTACCTTCTAATGATGTAGGACATAGTTTAGTTGAAATATATACTGACCATCTGATGATGACTGATATAGCTTTGCTAGAATATATACTTACCATACAATGATATTGGGCACAGAACAGCTGAAATATTTACTTATCATGTAATGATGATAAGTCATAGCACAGATGTAATATCTAGTTACCATCTGATGATGTAGAACATAGATTAGCTAGAATATATACTTACCACCTGATGACGTCAGACTTAACACAAGTGGACCACATACTTACCACCTGATGATGTTGTTCAAAGAACAGCTGGAATGTATACTTACCATCTGATGATGTAGGATATAGCTTTGCTAGAATATGTACTTACCATACAATGATATTGGACACAGAACAGCTGAAATATTTACTTATCATGTAATGATGATAAGTCATAGCACAGATGTAATATCTAGTTACCATCTGATGATGTAGAACATAGATTAGCTAGAATATATACTTTACCACCTGATGACGTCAGACGTAACACAAGTGGACCACATACTTACCACCTGATGATGTTGTTCAATGAACAGCTGTAATGTATACTTACCATCTGATGATGTCAGACATAGAAAACTCAAATATGTACTTACCATCTGATGTAGGATATAGCATAGTAAAGAACAAAAAGGAAAGGACTCTTTCCACTAAACGTACTGCCAAAAAATCCAAATAGTAAATCCAAAAGTAAGGCAAGTACTACCACTCTGTATACGAAGCAACTTCACTTTATTAAAACAGTAAAAGCAGTGTGTGTGTGTGTGTGCGTGTCTTTCAGCTTTTCCCAGCTAGGGGTCGCCACAGCAGAACTCCGATCCGCTAATGATTGGTAGTTGATTTTAATGTGCCGAGTTACCAGCCCTGACGCACAACTTCAACGAAGGTACGCCCATTCACGCATGTCTCCACGCAGAAGACGCTCTAGCTGAGAATCGAACCGGACAATGTCTTACTGTGAGGTGACAACGCTACTGCAGCACCATCGCGGATAAAAGCAGTATCATAAGTGCTTTCGGGTAAATCCCTTCATCAGATGATAAAACACTGGTAAAAACATAGTATCTAATATAGTACAACACAGGCAATGAAAATCAATAGTTTACCCTCCTTTTTGCTAGAGCTGGTTTTAAAGGAACAACATCATTTAATCCTGGGGCTTTGTCAGCTCACAGTCTAAGAATCCATTGCATCTCATTGTATTCAGTTTCATTATACAAGTCACCCATTCTTTGACTTCTGTTTACAACACATATAACCATAAAGGCAAATACATTATCACTATGCAATTCTATATGCTTTTACAGTGCATTGTGTTCTTTTCTTAACCTTATATCTGATAGATCCTTAAACATTCTATCTTTAAGTCCGCATTTCTTTTTTCCAACATAATATGCAGTACACTGTTGACAGTTCGCAATATAGACAACATTTTGCTTGTTACAGTCAGCATACATATATAAAACAGTTCCCTTGTAGAATGTGCTTACAGGCTTTACAATGTAGGCATGGATAAGTTCCCTTCTTCTTAATGCCTGAATTTTTAAAATGCATAGGTTCTTGACACAAAATATATTTTATTTTTTTATTTCTTTTAAAAATAAATCTAGGTTGTGTCCCTACAATTCTAGTTATATTCTCATCTGTTACAAGAATTCTCCAGTTGTCACTAATTACATTACATATACCACCTATATCATTACTGTATGTTAAACTTATTTTCAAACCTTCATTAGCTTTTTGAACCTGTGCATCTACCTTATTAGGTCATTTTTTTACCTCTGTGTAACCATGGTTTTGCACTTTGTTTTCTATAGAGACTGCTGCTGTCCATTTCCTTTTTCAATAAATTTTTACTAAAACCTCGTACTTGAAAATTATTCTTTAAAGAATCCAATTCCTGTATAAAGGAATCTTCATTTGTGCAAAGTCTGGATATTCTACAGACTTGTCCCTTGACTATGTGTTGGAATACATGTCTAGGGTGCATGCTATCAAAACTAAGCATGCTGTTGGTCCAACAAGGCTTCTTATATAGTGAGGTCGCTACCTCCCCTTTTCCTTCTTAATAATACTAACATCCAGGTATTCAATAACTGAACTAGAATTATTCAATGAAAATCTGAAGAAGCTGGTGCTAGACACTAGATCCTTAACAAAGGATGCTAATTCTGATGTGGTGCCCCCTACAAAAGAAAACATTGTCCACAAATCTATTGTAAAAGATAAGTTTGTCTTTCCAATCATGTGCTGCCTCAAATATCACCATATCTTCCCAGTATGCCAGGACTAAGTTAGCATATATCTTCGCACAAGGCATACCCATAGCTATACCTTGTCTCTGGCAATAATACTTTGTTTGACAAAGAAAAACGTTGTTCTCTAATACTAGCCTTAATAAGGAACATAACCGTATATTTTCATAGCATGCACCCTAGACATGTATTCAAACACATAGTCAAGGGACAATTCTGTCGAATATCCAGACTTTGCACGAATGAAAATGGTTACACAGAGGTAAAAAATGGCCTAATAAGGTAGATGCACAGGTTCAAAAACCTAATGAAGGTTTGAAAATAAATTTAACATATAGTAATGATATAGGTGGTATATGTAATATAATTAGAGACAACTGGAGAATTCTTTTAACAAATGAGAATAAAGGTAGAGTTGTATGGACACAACCTAGATTTATTTTTAAAAGAAATAAAAATTTGAAAGATATTTTGTGTCAAGAACCTATGCATTTTAAAAATTCAGGCATTAAGAAGAAGGGAACTAATCCATGCCTACATTGTAAAGCCTGGAAGCACATTCTAGAAAGGAACTGTTTTATACACCCCAAAACCAACAAGAATTACCTTTTGAATATGTATGCTGACTGTAACATGCAAAATGTTGTCTATACTGTGAACTGTCAACAGTGTACTGCATATTATATAGGAAAAACAAATTGCAGACTTAAAGATAGAATGTTTAAGGATCTATCAGATATAAGGTTAAGAAAAGAACACAATGCACTGTACAAGCATATAGAATTACATAGTGATCATGTATTTGTCTTTATGGTTATATGTGTTTAAAAATAGAAGTTAAAGAATGGGTGACGTATAATGAAACTGAATACAAAGAGATGCAATGGATTCTTAGACTGGGAGCTGACAAAGCCCCAGGATTAAATGATGTTGTCCCTTTAAAACCAGCTCTAGCAAAAAGGAGGGTAAAGTATTGATTTTCATTGGCTGTGTTGTACTATATTAGATACTTTGTTTTTACTAGTGTATTATTATCTGAAGAAGGGATTTACCCGAAAGCGCTTATGATACTGCTTTTATTGTTTTAATAAAGTGAAGTTGCTTCATATACAGCATGGTAGTACTTGCCTTACTTTTGGATTTACTAGTAGGACATAGCATAGCTAGAATATATACCTACCATAGGATGATGTTGGGCACAACTTAGCTGAATATACACTTACCACTTGATGTCAGACATAGCACAGTTGGAATATATACTTACCATCTGAAGATGTAGGAAATAGCGGAGCTGGAATATTTACTGACCACTTGAAAATGGTAGAAATAGGTTAGCTGGAATATATACTTTCTATTGCGTGATATCAGACATAGCTCACCTGGAAAATATACATGCCATCTGATGAAATTCGTCATTGATTTGCTGGAATCTATACTCATCATCTGATTATGTCTATCATAGCACCGTTGGAATATAAACTTATCATTTCTTGATGTAGCACATTGCTTAGCTTGAATATACACTTACCGTACAATGATGTAGGATATAGGTTAGCTGAAATGTATAATTACCATAGGTTCATAGTTTCATATGTAGGTACTAGGCTATCAGCCCAAGGGCCTATGTAAGCCTAGCCAGTAAGGTACCATAGCTTACGCCACCTAAGAAAGTTATTTTCCTGTGCCACTGTCCAGCAGAGACACAGAAGTGATCCCCGGGGTGTATTTCCTACTTCCCATACACTCATCAAGATTTTTCTTGAAGAGTGCTAATGAAGAACTTTGCTTGACATAGATGGGTAGCTTGTTCCAGAGTATAGGAAGTCTAAAGTGAAGACACAAGGCAGGACCACCAGGCTCTAAAAATCAAACAAATTTATTGTATATTCAACGGATAAGCGCTTTCACATGTAAAAACATGCTTCATCATATCTCTGTTAACAGTCAGGCAGCTTAATTTAAACAGATTTAAAATACTGCCAACCAATCCATTTCACAGCAGGAAAATCAAGTTAATTAACTAACTAATTAACCCCTTCAGCAGTAAGACAAATGCTGACTAAAGACAGAATAAAATCCAAGTTAAGCAGACAATTGGAAGTTGTGTGTATATATATTCAACAGTCACACACACACAAATCCTAGCATAGTTATATGAGTATATATGTATATAAATTCATATAAAAATATATATATGCATAAAACAAGACATAACATATGTACATCAAATATATAAATATGCATAAATAGAAAAAATAAAATAAAAATTAAAACTCAAACAAATTTATATGAATACAAAAATTTAGAGAATTCCCTTTACCAGTTACAATATATACTATGAACTGGTCATGAATCAGACAACAATATTACTGTACTCTAATAATAACTTACTTCAGCTCATCCTACCTTAACCTACTCTAGTTTATTTTATCTTATTTCATTACATATTATTTTATTGTATTATATTACATATTATTTTACTGGATGTGCTACCAGGGCTGGTTTAAGACTAACATGATTGTTAAGCCCTGGAAAAATATGGGCACATAATCTAAAAATCCACTAACTTCTACCAACTCTAATTGATTGTTCAAATTGCCCCCTCTCACATTAATCGGCACTATTTGCAGAACCCTAAAGCTAAACGTGTGGGTACTAAAATTAGCCACATGTTTAACTAATGCATTTTGTTGATTTGAATTTTTGATGTCATACAAGTGATTATAAATCCTGTCTCTCAACCTATAGGAAGTCTCTGGGACAGGAATCTATCCCTCCAGCATGTCCTGTTTATTGTGGTGACAAGGTTTAGGTCCCTAGAGCATGTAGCTTGGAGGGATTGGGATTTCTTTAGGTGTAGCATGTCCAACAGCTCTGGGTTTGACATAGCTTTATATGTTAGGCAGAGATCACCTCGGAGTAGGTGATATGCTATGGAGTAAAGCTGGAGTTTTTTGAGGCGGTCAGTGTAAGGCATTTGTTTGAGGCCAGTAATCCTCTTTGTGAGGTACTTCTGTGGCCTTTCCAGCTGCTGCAGATGTCTTGTGAGGTACATTCCAAAAGGGGCGTTGTACTCTATAATGGGTCTAATGAGTGACGAGTAGAAGGGAACAATGCCCTCTTTTTCCTGGATGAGAACCCTTTTATGATGAGGTGTGCCACATAGAAGAACTTCCTGACTACTGTGGCGATGTGACTATCAAAGGAGAGACTACTGCCCATCTGGATCCCAAGGTCTCTTATCAAGCATGCGGTGTTAAGTAGATTGCTGCCTATGTGGTAGTTCATGGGTACAGAGTTTTTACCAAAGGGGATGACACTGCACTTTTTGGCACTGAGCTTGAGGCCATGGCTCTGACACCAGGCATCTGTCTCAGTGAGGTCCTTCTGTAGGATGTCCACATCATTTGGGGACTTGACTATGGCTCCTAGTTTGCAGTCATCTGCGAACTTCATCAGCCAGAGGCCTTCTGTGTTAACCTGTACTTCAGAGAAGTAAATACCAAACAGGAGAGATCCCAGGATGGAACCCTGTGGCACTCCACTTGTCACTGCCTTGAGATCAGATTTGGAGTCTGCAACTTTTACAGTGTGGTTCTGTCAGTGAGCCAGTTGGCAACCTATCTTGTGACGTAGGGATTTATACTTAGTTTAGTGAGTTTAGCTATAATTCCAGAATGGGGGTTGGTGTCGAAAGCCTTGGTGAGGTCAAGATAGGCTGTGTGAACCACCTTACCCTCATCCACGGCTTTGGTGACTGCCTCAAAGAAGTTGATCAGGTTCAGGAGGCATGATCTGCCTTTCACAAACCTGAACTGGGTGGGATCCAGAGTTTGGAGGGTACCAATGTCTTTGTTTATGAGTTCCATGATGATACGTTCCATGGTCTTGCAGACCAGGCTCGTCAGGCTAATAGGTCGATAGTTCCCGGGATCAGTGGTGGCTCCCCCTTTGTGGAGTGGGATAACTGTTGTTGTGCGCCATTCAGTGGGCACAAAGCCTGATGTGAGGCTATTATTGAACATGGTGCTTAAGTGGGGAGCCAGTTTGTTCTGAAGTTCGTGTAAAACGCAGCCTGGGATGTTGTCCAGTCCTATGGATGCTGTGTCTTTTGCTTTAGAAAGTGCAGCTTTTACCTGCGTAGTTGTGATTACAAGGACTCTGCATTCGTCCTATATAGATATGGGCCCTTTAGGGGGTGAGGTGGGGGGGGTAAAGTTAGCACTGAACCGATCTGCCAGGATGTTGGCAATATCAGTTGGTTCTGTAATTTTTGTGCCTTTATGCTGTAACTCAGAACAGATCTGGGTGTTGCTATCTAGATTCTTGACATAGCTATAGAATGCTTTGTGGTTGTCCTTGGATTTAGTGGCAATTTTGTTTTTGTAGCTAGCTTTGGAGGATCTTATAAGGGATCTCAGCTTCTTACTGAGGCTGACCAGGGAGCTCCTCCACTCATGGGATTTTACTCTCTTTTGCAACAGTTTCTTCCTTCTGTTGTACAGTTTGTTTATGGCAGGGGACCACCAGATTGGCTTCCTTTTTTTGGAGGATAGCATCTTGGTTCTGTTTGGGATAGCACAATCCATGCACTCATGTAAGTGCTTATAGAGTGCATTTGTGTAGGATTCAGCAGTTGTAACTGTATTGTCCATCTGCATGGGTGTCATGAAGTTCACTACTTCTGTCTTAAGAAGCATGAAGTTGGCTTTGGAGAATTTTTTTACTGTGGTTTCCTTAATGGGGGGTGGGGGCAGGATGTGGATATCAAGGGTGATAAGCTTATTGTTGGATCGGACCAACGAGGAGTTGACTTCAGGTGTGGAACACCGGTCACTCATGTTGGTAATGACTAGGTCTAGGATACTGTTGCCCCTGGTGGGGGTGTGGATAAGTTGATCTAGGGCATTGGAGTTTATGAATTCCTGAAAGCGTTGAGCTAAGGAGTTGGTACATGAGTTGTTTTCCCAGTTAATGGTGGGGTAGTTTAAGTCGCCCATTATTAGGGTGTTTGGTTGAACCCTAATATTTTCCAGTACATCAAGAAAAGAGGAGTGGAAATCCTGGGGCATGGGGGGGGGGGATCTGTAGCAAGCTACAATTTGGATTGCAGTTTTGCCCAGTGTTAGTTGCACTTGGATAACCTCGGATGCATTATCCTGAGCAACTAGCCTGGAGGTGTTGGATCTCCTTAATGAATGTGGACACACCTCTGCCTTTGGTGTTTTGGTCCAGGTTACATGGCCAAAAAGTGTGGTATGAGTTATAGCCTGGTAGTGCAGGGGTGCTCTCTGGAGCCTTGAACCAGGTCTCAGTCACTGCACAGATATCGATGTTCTCCATTTTAAGGAGTGCCTCAAGTGAGTGCATTTTGAGATTTAGACTTCTAGCATTGAGTAGCATTACCTTCAGTTTCTGTTTGCCTGTTCCTGTTATGGTGGTGAATTTGTTATTTGAACCCTGCCTAAAAAAGGCACTATAGTGGCAGCAAGAGCCTTAGCCAGTATCCAGAATCCCAGGGGCGACAGGTGCAGGCCATCTGTGGCAAAGCATCGTGGTCTGTTGACCATGTCATCCCAAGCAGACAGATACTGGATCCCCTTAGAATGACATCAGAAGCTTAACAAATTGTTGAAGTCAATCATTTTGTCCTTGTGCTGTGGTATCATTCTGGGCGATGGCAGAATGCTACTCAGGGCTAGGGTCATACCTGCCTGGTCTACAAGATTGGAGAGCTCTTCCATGTCTCTTTTCATGTAGTCCAGGGAGGTATGTCTCAGGTCATTCACACCAACATGGACAATGACAGAGTCATATTTGTACTTGGTGTGGAGTGACCTGAGTGCGTGGGTTATGTGGCGGATCCTGGCACCTGACAGGCAGCTGACAGTAACCTTCTCCTTGTCTAGCCTGGTGAGTGGGGCATCAGTGTGCCTGAATATAGAGTCACCTATGACTAGTGTGTTGGGTACCCTACCATCTGATAACATTGACCATAGTACAGCAGGACTATACACTTACCATCGGATAACATCAGACATAGCACAGCAACATTATATCCTCACCATCTGATGATGATGTCAGACATAGCAAAACTTGACTATATACTTACCATCTAATTATGTAGGACATGGCTTAGCTGTAATATATATACTTACCATATGATGATGTTTGGCATGCCTCACCTGGAATTTTTACTTACCATGTGATGATATCAGTTATAGCACAGCTGGGATATCTACTTACCATCTGATGATGTAGGATACAGCTTAGTTGGTATATATACTTACCATAGTATGGGATTTGGCACAGCTCAGCTGGAATTTATACTTACCATCTGATACTGTAGGAAATAGCTTAGCTGACATATTTACTTACCATCTAATGATACTGGCTATAGCACAGCTGGAATATGTACCTACCATCTGATGATGTTGAACATAGCTTAGCTGGAAGATTATACTTACCATAAGATGACAATAGACCCGTCTCATTTAGAATATGTGCCTACCATCTGATAATGTTGGACAGAGCAAAACTGGAATATGTACCTACCATCTGATGATACAGTACTTACCATATGATGATGTAGGAAATATAACTGCAATTATTTACTTACCATCTGATGACATTGGATATAGGACAGCTGGAATATATACTTGCCTTCTAATTATGTAGGACATAGTTTAGTTGGAATATATACTTACCATCTGATGATATCTGCCATAGTACAGCTAGAATATATGCTGACAATATGATGATTTCAGATATAGCACAGCTAGATTATATACTCATCATCTGATGGTGTCACACATAGCTTAGCTAGATTATAGTTCTATGTGTTTGTGATAAACATTTCTGTAGTGTGTTCTGCCTAAATAGTTTAGGTAGTAGCTGTAATATTCTCCAAATTCCTGATTGTGTTGTGGGCCTAGTTGTTTGTTAGAGGCTGTTTTCTGAGCTCATTGTCCAGGCCATCTTAGTTAGCAAAGATCATCCCCCACTTTAGTGAAAGTTTAGTGTTTATGGTCATTGTCTAGTTGGGTTGCCAGGTCTAAGGCTTGGAGAAACCACCTCATTGGTTCTTTTGAGCTTTTTTTAAAGTTGTTTCAGGTTTCAACTTTCTGTTAAGAAGTTAACTGGAGTGTTTCAGCCATTACACACAGAGCTATCTGAGGAGGAGCACCTGATCTGTGATATACAGCAATACGTGGCCTGTTTGTTTTGCTTATTTGTAGTAGTTATTGCTTATTCTAGATATTTATAGCAATTTTATTGTATAATGCATACTTGTACTGTATTTTATAGCTATTGGTTCACTGCTGGTTTTCTGCTCTGATAAACATTTCTGTAGTGTTTTCTGCCTAAAATAGTTTAGGTCATAGCTGTAATATTGTCCATATTCTTGATTGTGTTTGTGATAAACATTTCTGTAGTGTGTTCTGCCTAAAATAGTTTAGGTAGTAGCTGTAGTAGCTGTAATATTCTTCATATTCCTGATTGTGTTGTGGGCCCAGTTGCTTGTTAGAGGCTGTTTTCTGAGCCATTGCCTAAAATAGTTTAGGTCATAGCTGTAATACTGTCCATATTCCTGATTGTGATAAACATTTCTGTAGTGTGTTCTGCCTAAAATAGTTCAGGTAGTAGCTGTAATATTCTTCATATTCCTGATTGTGTTGTGGGTCTAGTTGTTTGATAGAGGCTGTTTTCTGAGCTCATTGTCCAGGCCATCTTAGTTAGCAAAGACCATCCCCCACTTCAGTGAGAGTTTAGTGTTTATGGTTTTTGTCTAGTTGGGTTGCCAGGTCTACGGCTTGGAGAAAGCACCTCATTGGTTCTTTTGAGCTTTTTTTTTTCAAGTTGTTTCAGGTTTCAACTTTCTGTTAAGAAGTTAACTGGAGTGTTTCAGCCATTACACCCAGAGCTACCTGAGGAGGAGCACCTGATCTGTGATATATAGCAATAAGTGGCCTGTTTGTTTTGCTTATTTGTAGTAGTTATTGCTTATTCTAGATATTTATAGCAATTGTACTGTATACTGCATACTTGCACTGTATTTCATAGCTGTTGGCTCACTGATGGTTTTCTGCTGTGATAAACATTTCTGTAACGTTATCTGCCTAAAATAGCTTTCCACCCTCCCTCCCTATTGGCATCTTGTCTTTATACCTGCTGGCCTTGCAGTTGCCCGCCCCTACTCTAAATTTGATCTTGGACACTCCTCCCAGTCTAGTGTCATTAGCTCATTCTGCCTAATACAGAGAGAACATCTGAGAATGCCAGCCAACTTAGTTTCTTTCCTTCTGTTCCTCGTTTCTCCCTTTCTTAAAAAAAAAAAAAAATTGCCTGAATCTCCTTGTATTCTGACTGTGCTTCTCAACCATTTTAGAAATATAAAGTATATTTTAGTGCATTTATTAAAACTGTATTTGCCTTAATACTGCTACAACTCAAGTACTGTGGTGGTGGTGCTGCAGTAGCATTGTCGCCTCACAGTTAGACGTTGCCCGTTCGATTCTCAGTTAGAGCGTCTGTGTGACGACATGCGTGAATGGGCATTCCTTCATTGAAGGTTGTGTGTTAGGCCCGGCAAGCCAGCACATAAATCTCTACTGCCAATCATTAGCGGACCGGAGTTCCGCTGTGGCGACCCCTAACCGGGAAAAGCCAAAAGACACACACACACACACACACACACACACACACACACACACACACACACACACACACACACACACACACACACACACACACACACTGCTACACCTCAAGTGCTCTAGGTTGCACTGCATCTGAATTGTTTTAGTGTGTTTTAGCTGCTTTTCTGTATATATAGACTTTTCTGTATATGTAGACTAGTTACTTATTCTACTGTATTACTGCCTCTTAAATCTCTTTCAGTTGTGCACTTGCCTTGTTTCATTTAAAAAGTTTTAAATTGCTAATTTTGTAGAGGTTTAATTACATTTACTGTTTAGGGCTACACACTCAAGTGCGTTAGCCTTTTCTGTGTTTATTTACTATATTATTGCATTGTTTAGCCTGTTTTAACAAAAAAACAAAAAACCAAAAAACACAAACAAATAGTATCGTTTGCTCGTTTCCCACCTTTCTTAGCTAGTATAATCCAGATCCAAGACTTTGCACATTTCAGGACTATCCAGACCTTGTTGTGGTAGAGGGAAGTCCTACTGCTTACCAGTGGGAGTGGTGAGCATTGTACTGCCTATATAACACAAGAGGAGTGGTTTACAGCTCTGAAATTGTAATTTTATTAGACATTTTGGGCTGATTTCTATCCATTTCACCTTTCTGGCTTAAAAATGCTTGTGTTTGTGCATTGTTCACATCGTGCGGCACCGTGGGGCTATGGTTAAACTATTCCAGGTGACAGAAAGTCTGCTCTTTAAATTTTCCCTTAGAACTAGCTAGTTTCTCAGTAGTAGCACTAAAATCTGAACCCCTGTGACTAGCACTTGCTCTAGAACCTGCTGGAAAGCACTAGGAAGCCTTAAACTGATACAAGCACTCAACTCTCCTTGTTAATAAGGAGAAATTAATCATAGGCACTAAACAGCCTATAACTGCAAAGTACCTTGCAAAGGTAAGGGAAAACAGCTCTTGTCTTGTGTCTTTCGGCTTTTCCCGGTTAGGGGTCGCCACAGCAGAACTCCGGTCCGCTAATGATTGGCAGTAGATTTTTATGTACTGGCTTGCCGGGCCTAACGCACAACCTTCAACAAAGGAACGCCCATTCACGCATGTCGCTACACAGAAGACGCTCTAACTGAGAATCGAATGGGCAGCTTCTAACTGTGAGGTGACCGCTACCGCAGCACCACCACCGCAGTCTTGGAAAACAGCTCTTGTACTTTACAAAAAAAAAGCACCTAAACAGGCATGTCCAAGGGTCAGCTTCCGGTGATTTCTCCTATCCACCTGGTGATTCTGGGCATGCTGGGGCAATGCAGCAACTGCCTTATGTACACAGACAACCCTCTCCTCTTACCACCCAACACTACAACCTGCGAGAGATGCACTTACATAGCCAAACTGGAAGCAAAGCTCTCTCCAGCAAAGATTGTGCTAGACAGTCAAGAAGAGAAGGTTAACACCTGCACTACACCTCAAGCAACACATAGCCCTTCAAAACCCACACCATCAACACCCACACATAGCAACACTAAACCCACATATGCGGAGGCCCTTAACATTAAGCTGCCCAAGCAACAAGGACCTCTGAAGCTGAAACGCAAACAAACACCAGTCACAACCAAAGTGACACATAGCTCACAACACCAGTGTGCCATCCAACAACAGCCCCTAAGGCAAGACAATGTACCCAACACTTTAGTCATAGGTGACTCTATAGTCAGGCACACTGATGTCCCATTCACCAGGCTGAACAAGGAGAAAATTACAGTCAGCTGCCTGTTGGGTGCCAGAATCTGTCACATAATGCATGCACTCAAGTCACTCCACAACAAGTACAAATATGACTCTGTCATAGTCCATGTTGGAGTGAAGGACTTGAGACGTACCTCCCTGGACTACATGAAAAGAGACATGGAAGAACTCTGGGATCATGTGGCCCAGGCAGGTATGACCCTAGCCCTGAGTAGCATCCTGCCTTCGCCCAGAATGATACCACAGTATAAGGACAAAATGAATGACTTCAACAATTGGCTAAGCTTCTGGTGTCATTCAAAGGGGATCTAGTATCTGTCTGCATGGGATGCATGATCAACAAACCACAATGCTTTGTCAGAGATGATCTGCGCCTGTCACCCCTGGGATTCAGGTTACTGGCTAACGCTCTTGCCACCCCTATAGTGCCTTTTTTAGGCAAGGTTCAAAGGACAAAACCACCACTGTAACAGATACAAGCATGCCAAATCTGAAGGTAATGCTACTCAATGCTAGAAGTCTAAACCTCAAAATGCACTCTCTCGAGGCACTCCTAAAAATGGAGAACATCGATATCTGTGCAGTAACTGAGACCTGGTTCAAGGCTCCAGAGAGCACCCCTGCAATACCAGGCTACAACTCTTACCACACTTATCGGCCACCAAACAAAGACTGAAACACTAAAGGTGGAGGAGTGTCCATATTCACCAAGGATATTCACACCTCCAGGCTAGATGCCCAACACAATGCATCTGAAATTCTCCAGGTGCAACTAACACTATGTAAGACTGCAATCCAAATTGTAGCTTGCTACAGATTCCCCACCATGCCCCAAGATTCTCACTACACTGTTCTAAACATACTGGAAAATATTAAGATACAACCAAACACCCTAATACTGGTGATTTCAACTACCCTGCCATTAACTGGGAAAATACTTGGGTACCAACTCCTTTTCCCAACAGTTCTTGGAATTCATAAATTCCAATGCCCTGGATCAACTAATACATTGTCCCACTAGGGGCTCCAATATCCTAAACCTGGTCATTACCAACATGGGAGATAGATGCTCCACACAAGTGGTCACCCCCTCATTGGTTAGGTCTGACCATAAGCAAATCACCCTTGACATCCACATCTCACCCCCACCCCCTAATAAGGAAACCTCCGTAAAAAACTTTTCCAAAGCCAACTTCATGCTTCATGCTTCTCAAGTCAGAAGTGACAAATTTCATGACACCCATGCAGACGAGAGCTGAAAGTTCAACTGCTGAATTCTTCACCAAGGCACTTTACGAGCACATCCACTCGAGCATGAATTGTGCCATCCCAAAATGAACCAAGACGCTCTCCTCCAAAAAAAAGGAAGTCAATCTGGTGGTCCGCAGAACAACAGAAGGAAGAAACTGTTGCCGAAAAGAGGAAAATCCCAGGAAGCAAAAAACTCCCTTACCAGCCTCAGTAAGAATCTGAGATCCCTCATAAAATCCTCCAAAGCTAGTTACGAAAATAAAATTGCCAAAGATTCGAAAGACAACCACAAGGCATTCTATAGTTATGTCAACAATCTAAATGGCAATGCTCTGATCTGGTCTGAGCTACAACAGAATGGCATTAATTATGCTGATCCCAAGGATATTGCCAATATCCTGGCAGATCGATTTAGTGCCAACTTCACCCGCCTCTCACCCCCTAAAGGGCCCATCTCAATACCAAAAGTTTGCAAATTTCGGTAATCATGGCCACACAGGTAGAAACTGTACTCTCCAAAGCTAAGAATACAGCATCCATGGGACCAGATGACATCCCAGGGTGTGTACTACATGAACTACAAAATGAACTGGCACCTCACCTAAGTCTCATGTTTAATCATAGCCTCACCTCAGACTTTGTGCCCACTGATTGGCGCACAGCTACAGTTATCCCGCTCCACAAGGAGAAATCCACCTTGGATCCCAGGAACTACCGTCCCATCAGTCTGACGAGCCTGATATGCAAGGGCATGGAACGCATTATCATGGAACTTATAAACAAAGACATTGGCAACCTTCACACACTTAATCCCACCCAGTTTGGGTTCGTGAAGGGCCAATCTTGTCTCCTGAACCTGATTGACTTCTTCAAATCAGTCTCCAGAGCTGTGGACGAGGGTAAGGCAGCCCACACAGCCTATCTGGACCTTGCCAAGGCCTTCGACACCATCCCCCACTCTGGAATCATAGATAAACTTACTAAGCTGGGCATAAATCCCTACATCACTCAATGGGTTGCCAACTGGCTTACTGACAGAACCCCGATTGTAAAAGTAGCCGACTCCAAATCCAGCTTCAGACAAGTGACAAGTGGAGTACCTCAAGGTTCAGTCCTGGGACTGCTCTTGTTTGGCATCTACTTCTCTGAAGTACAGGCAAACACTAAGGGACTCTGGCTAACAAAGTTCTCAGATGACTGCAAACTGGGAGCCATTATTGAATCCCCAAATGATGTGGATATTTTACAAAAGTGCCTTACAGAAACAGATGCTTGGTGCCAGAGCAATGGCTCAAGCTTAATGCCAAGAAATGCATAGTTATCCCCTTTGGGAAAAACCATGTACCCATGAATTACCACATAGGTGGCAGTACACTAAACACCGAAAGTGTGATGAGAGACTTAGGGACACAGGTGGACAGTGGTTTCACCTTCGATAACCACATCACCACAACAGTCAGGAAATCCTTCTATGTGGCACACCTCATCACTAAGGGCTTTTCATCCAGAAAAAAGGAGGTCATTGTCCCACTGTACTCATCCCTCATTAGAACCATTATAGAGTACAATGCCCCGTTTAGTATGTACCTCACAAGACATCTGCAACAGCTGGAAAGGCCACAGAAATACATCACTAAAAGAATCACAGGCCTAAAGCAGATGCCCTATGCTGACCATCTAAAAAAACTCCAGCTATAGTCTGTGGCATATCGCCTACTCAGGGGCAATCTCTGCTTAACATACAAGGCCATGTCAAACCCTGAGCTGTTGGACATGCTCCGCTTAAAGAAATCCCAATTCCTCAGAACCACATGCTCCAGGGATCTAAACCTTGTCATCACAATGAACAAAACATGCTGGAGGGATAGGTTCCTGACCCAGAGACTCCTCATACTCTGGAATAGACTGCCCATACAGTCAGTCATGGTTAGGCTTGTACAGGCCCTAGGGCCGATATCCTAGTACCAACCTATGAACCTATATTTACTTTATATGTGATTATGTTGGTCATAGCACAGCTGTAATATCTACTTGCCATCTGAAGATAAAGGACATAACTTAGGTGAAATATATGTACTTACCATAGAATGACACTGGGCATAGCTCAGCTGAAATATATACTTACAACCAGATGATATCAGACATAGCACAGTTGGAATATATATTTCACATCTTATGATGTAATGCATAGCTTAGGTAGAATAAATACTTACAATTTGATTAAGAAGGACATGACATAGCTTAGCTGGTATATGTACTTACCATGTGATGATATTGGCCCTAACGCAGCTGGAATATCTCCTTACCATCTGATGATGCAGCAAATAGCTTAGCTGGAATATTTACTTACCAAATGATATTGAACATAGCACACCTGAAACATACTTAAGTTCTGATGATTACAGGACATTGCTTAGCTGGAATTTATATTTATCATAAAACATTTGAAATACACTTATCACCTGATGATGTCAGACATAGCATCGCTGAAATATATACTTACCAAATGATGATGTCGGACATATCAAAACTGGATTATGTATTTACCATCTGATGATGTAGGACATAGTTCAGCTGTAATAGATACTTACCATTGGATAATGTAGACTATAGTTTAGGTGGAATATATACTTACCATGTAATGATGCCGGACATAGTGCAGCTGAAATATATGTTTACTATATGAAGATATTGGATATAGCACAGCTGGAGTATATACTTACGATTTGATGATGAAGTATATAGCTTAGAAGTAATTTATACTTACCATCCAACATTGGACACAGCTCAGATGATATATTTACTTACCATATGAAGATATTGGACATAGCACAGCTGGAATATATACATACCATCTGATGATGAAGAATATAGCTAGAAGAAATGTATACTTACCATCCAATGATGTTGGGCACAGCTCAGCTGATATATTTACTTACCATATGAGGATATCAGACATAGCACAGCTGGAATACATACATACCATCTGATGATGAAGGATATAGCTTGGATGGAATTTGTACTTACCGTCAAATAATGTTGGGCACAGCTCAGGTGATACATTTACTTACCATATGATGATGATGCTGGACACAGTATAGAGGAATATATACTTACAATCTGACGATGTAGAACATTATGATGTCAAACATATTTTGGAATGAAACATATACTTATATTATGATGATATTGAATATATACTTATCTGATGATGATATTGAACTTTCCTCAGTTGGAACAGAAATTACCATGTGACAATTTTGAAAATGGCACAGCTGAAATATACACTTACCATCTGATGATGTTTGTCTTTGCATGGATGTAATATATACTTACCTTCTGATGATGTCGGACAGAGCAGAACTGGAATATGTACTTACCATTTGAAGTTGTTAGTCATAGCTTGGCTGGAAAATATACTTACCATCTCAAGTAGTTGGACATAGAATAACTGGAATATATACTTACCATCTGATAATGTCACACATAGCTTAATTGGAATGTATACTTACCACCTGATGATGTTGACTGTAGTTTAGCTGCATATATATTCACTATCTGATGATGTTGTGCACAGCTCATTTGGAATATATACTTACCACCTGATGATGTTGACTGTAGTTTAGCTGCATATATATTCACTATCTGATGATGTTGTGCACAGCTCATTTGGAATGTATACTTACCACCTGATGATGTTGACTGTAGTTTAGCTGCATACATATTCACTATCTGATGATGTTGTGCACAGCTCATTTGGAATATATACTTACCACCTGATGATGTTGACTGTAGTTTAGCTGCATATATATTCACTATCTGATGATGTTGTGCACAGCTCATTTGGAATATATACTTACCACCTGATGGAATAGAAACTTAGCATCTGAAGATGTTTGACTTACCACAATGAGAATATATATTTAACTTCTGAAGAGGATGGAGAGAGCTCATTTGGAATAAATACTTAACATTTGATGATGCTAGGTGCAGTTCAGATGGGATATATATACTTCCCATCTGATGATATCGGCCATAGCACAGCTGGAATACTCCTTTGCTTTCTGATGATAGTGGCACAGCTCAGCTGGAATCTATACTTAACATCTGGTGACATTGGAAATAGTACACTTGGAATATATACTGTACCATATGATGATGTTTGTCATAGCCTAGGTGAAATGTATACTATCCGTCTGCTGATTTCTGACATAGCACAACTGTAATATATACTTACCATATGATGATGCTGGGCACATCTCAGCTGTAACATAAACTAACCCTCTAAAGATATTGAACATAGCATAGCTGGAATATATACTTAAGATCTGATGATACAGGACATAGCTTGGCTGGAATATATACTTCCCATCCAATGATAATGGGAACAACTCAGTGGAGTATATACTTGCTAAGTGATGATGTCAAACATATCACAGCTTGAATATATACTTAGCAGCTGATGATGTAAGACATAGTGCAATTGGAATATATACTTTTCAGATGACACTGGACATAACACAACTAGAATATATACTTACCAACTGATGTAGCACTTAGCTTAGCTGGAATATATACTTACCATCTGATGTTGGATAGTACTTAGATGGGGTATATACTTACCATCTGATGATGTGATACAGCACAGCTAGAACATATACTAACCATCTCATGATACTGAACATAGCACAGGTGTAATATATGCTTACCATCTGATGATGTCAGACATACCACAACTGGAATACATACTTATCTGATGATATAGAACATAGCTTAGTTGAAGTATATCGGATGATGTAGGATATAGCTTTAATGCCAAGTGAGATAAGAATTCTGAGCCTTATGATGACATAGGTTGGAGTAAAAATATAAATATGCATATATACACACCCTGGCATACTCAAAAAACAAAAAGTGGGATGGAGGGAGGAGTGGCAGTAGGGATCATTCCATCATTTACTTTTATGTGAAGATTATTTATACAACTGTAATATGTCATCATGTTATCATGTTGATTGTTTTATATATATATATATATATATATATATATATATATATATATATATATATATATATATATATATATATATGGGTAGACTACCCTTGTTTGCAACTTTGGGAGGTGGAAGGTGAAGAGTCAAGGAGTCCCTGGAAAATTGGCCTACCAAAGCCTGATCTAGAACTAAAGATGGATTAAAGCGTTTAATGCCTTGTAAAAGTATAGAGGACCAAGCTGCTGCTTCTAGAATACTTTTAGAATTCAACCTTTTTCAAAAAGCCATATATGAAGCCAAATCCATGGTAGAGCGGGCTATGACTCTGCCTGGAACAGTTTTGTTGTGGTGAGTATAACAAAAACTAATAGCTTTAGACAACCATTTGGAAATAGTCTGTTTTGACACAGGTGACCCTTTCTTTTTACCTTCACAAGAAGTAAAAAACTGATCCAAAGGTCTGTAAGATTTTGTTCTGTCAAGCAGTATTGTATTGCCGTTGGACATCAAAGGTATGGAGTATCCTTTCTCCTTCACTTTTAGGTTCAGGAATGAAAGAAAGTGATGTCTAGTTTGGCGTAAAGTATACTCAGATACCACTTTAGGCATAAAAGAAGGATTAGTTCTTAAAGGAAACCATGTCAGTGTGGAAAATGAGATATGGTTGTCTCACTGCCAGAGCTTGCAACTCAGATACTGCTCTTGC